>NC_046657.1:149772689-149777503 GCF_010883055.1 Belonocnema kinseyi
AGGGAGCTCTTCTTAATATTTTGACACCAAAATCATGTCGATACACCTTACCGACTGCGAGTAAAGCCACCCACGCTTTAACTTGACAGACTGTAAGTTACACGATCATTTGTAGGTATAATTACTGGGTGTTTCTCATCAAAGGACAGCAGAGATTTTTGGAGTCGAATACTGACTCGAAGCATTTATTGACCGTCCAGAAAAGGGGAGAGCTTAACCAAGATAATTTTTCTCCTAGAAATTGGAAATCCAGTTATCAGGCTATTAATTTCATACTCAAAGTGATGTATCTGAGTAAATCTCAGTCAAAAATTGTGACCTAGATTGAGTTCATCGGTAGTTAAGTAGCGTTTTACTGGATGTGAGCGACAGCGATTACAAAAACTTATAACAATAAGCAGTAGTGCCGTTGATAAAAAGTGGCTGATTAACGAATTTGTCTTTGTTTTTGCGGCCCTGAATAAGAAAATTAAAGCACAATTCCATCTCATAATTCTTTCAAAAGTTATTGTTAGTCAGTTTCTTTTAAAATCAATCTAATCTAACATAAACATTTAGAATTCTAACTTGACTATAAACTACAAGATAGCGATTATAGGATATATTCTTTTACATATAATACAACCTTCAGTTTTTTCTCTACCTTGAAAAAATGATGATCATTTATACTCTGATTTTTACTTTCGTAATCATACTTTATTCGATGGGTAAATATAATAATATGATATACCTACAGTCTTAAAAACATTTATATATCTCTGCAAATAACAATTTTCCTGGCGTAATTCAAATTATATCCCAATTGCTAGTTTTCTCGAAACTCTCTTTGAGTTTTTCTTAAATTATTTTGAATTTCGTCTGAATTATTCCGGAAACATTTTATTTATATATGGGTCAGTATTCTTAAAATTCTATTTTATACTTCAGACAAAGATCTGCTTTTTGACTATTCATCCGTAGCTTTATCTGTTGGTCAACATTAACCTGACAGTTTGTTTCTTTATTCGAATATTTACCTATTATCATATGGAAACAGAAAATGCGTATTAAAATTTTTAACTCAGAAAATAATTATAATGTTAAAATTGGCTAGAAGATAAAAGGATTGTCCGTAAAAATTGATTAGATAATATTATGTAAAATTTAAAAATCTGAATTTTTTTAAATGAATTCGAAATTTATTCAATTTAATGTAGAAAAAATGGTTTTTTGCACTTAATCTTTTTTTAATTACTGCTTCACTTTTTTCATTCTCGAAAACATTACCTTTCCAATTTGTTTCTTTCAGTGACGGAAAGTCAGTATATTTTTTTGTAATAAAAAAGAATTTTAATGGTAAAAATAGTTTAAGGAGGGCAGAAGTCTCCATAATCTACACGTGCAGCTAGATCCAGGATTTTCTAGCCACGTTCAGGACCTCCCCATTTTTCCGACGGGAAAATGGAAGAAAATGTATGACCCCTGCAAGAAAATCTTAGTGGGAAGTGTTTGTTTTGCAATCCTAAACCTCGAGAGCCACATTTTTGTCTGTTGTGCAACAAGCAATTCTATGAGGCTCTTTGACTTAGGCAACGAATGATGGCCCTTCTTGACAGTTTTATGTCAAAGCTGAATAAATCCGACGTGATCGCTGGCGCTTTTCCATACATTTCTAAAACTGTCGATATAAGAGAGGGGAAGCTGGAGGTTGCAAGAGAAAGACATTTTAAAAGGAATGGGCTGCAAAGGGATGAAGTGAGGGGGTTTAAGAATTTTGAAAGTTTTCAAGAACTTTCAAAAACTGTTTAAGATTGCTGGAAAAATATGAAAAGATTTTACGTAATGACACATTAATTTTAAGAGAAAATTGGAGGAAAAGTACAGTTCAGGAAAAAGGCAAAAATACTAAAATGCCTTTATTTGATATATTTAATTCTGACTTAGATGAAGAAATTAAGACAAAAGGATGGGAAAAAATTAGGATATAAGAAGAAGATATGCATACTCTGGCATACACAGACCATATGTTATTATTTTGTACGCTAGATATAAGGAAGGCATGAGGGCTGTATTACAGGTACAAAACATTTTGTTACAACTTTTTTACATAGGGCAGGAGAGGTGGAAATAATTGGCAAATAATTTGTTACAATTTAATTGCAAAATTGTTTATTTCAAAAACCAGCGAACCGTTTTTCGTATTTTTCTATACATTGTACTCACATTATCGACACCTCCATTCCATACAGCTTCACGTTACTTTTAGGCGGTTTCGAGTGCCACTTCTCGTATAGCTTTCGTTCCCATTAGGTAGATTTACAGCTCTAGGTCCTTTGCTTATACATGGGACTTGGAGCTATGAGGCCTTGCTGACAATGAGACACGATCGCTGATGCATATGACGCGTCTACTCAACCCTATCTCATCAATCCTGATTGCAGTTTCAACGTCTCAGACGGCGAGGTCTCGCTTGAACTTGGGTGGCGGGGCCTATCCAGTTACTTAGAGGTGGAGGGAATACATAAGAGTCAGCGAAGTTACTGATGTGAGAAGTGATATTGGCGTTCTCTATCACTCTTATACAAAACGCGACGTGTTGCTATACCGCCTAAATGGGATGGAGAGCAGTGTAATATAGAGGCGCCGATATTCCGCTAAGGAGTTTACGAACTAAAATAACATAATTAAAAAATTATCTTCTCTTTTTTATTGCAGAATTAAGCTCACAGTTTGATTGTTTACCAAATGGAGAACCTATTCCCGGTGTTCCTCGTGTCAGACCTTCTAATTTTTTTGAAAGACCTCATTCAACTGAGAGAGATCTTTCTCCTGCCGACCATAAGATTCGTGTCAGGTCCACGTCTCCTCGTGCCACTTCCGTGAAGCCTTTAGGGCATCCTCCTTTTTACGTGTCCATGAGTCCTCCTAAAAGGCTTCCTTCTTCTGATGGATATGGATGTGGGCTTGAACAACTTGAATTTATTCGGCTTAATTCAGTAATAAATCCGCAACGGATATTCCAACTTCGGAGATACGCTTTTCCCGTCGATAAGGGAATTAGAATGAAAACAGGAAGAAAATCCTATGGGCCTATGTCAACCCAAGAACAAATTGTATTATCGACATCCGATAGTGAGGTCTTTGCAATATTAAAGAATTTTGATGTTCTTGATGGTGTGTACTCAAATAATAAAGGCCGGCCAAAAAGAGCGAAAATAAACATAAAAAGCGGCATTGTTACACCGTTGACCCCAGAGGAATTGAATGAAATTCCAGTAGGCCCCACCCGCACAATCATGAGGTATTATAGAGTACAGCATCTAAAGGATTGTGTGAATAACAATTATCTAAATAATAATTAATAACCAAATTTGAGACTTACACACCACAATGTTTGTGAACCAAAGTCGGATTGAAATCTTACATGTATCTCAAAATTACATTAAAGAGTCAATGTATACTGGTTCTCAAGGCTTCACTTAATCTTTGGTCAATTAACCCAGCCAGTATTTTTCAGAAGCAGAAAAATGTCTGCTTTCCTCCGCAGTAGTTACAGCGAAATAAAAAATCGGGTTTCGAAAAGTTCCAGAGGTGATAGTTCTTAAGGGCAGGTACCAGTGTGTGATGTGAACAATTGCATGTTTTATATCTTCTTAATCGTTTTCTAATAATAAAAATACAAATTTTGTAAATATAATAACAGAGCCATCCAAACCTAAAACTTGAAAACTTTTCAAATTTCCTTTTTTTTCAAATACGAAGATTTTGTGATACTAGGCTCGCGCTCGATGATGTATTTACCTCGCGCTACGCGCCCGATCTTTCTGCATAGACCTTTTAAAACGAAAGGTGAAAGTATCGACAACAGTAATTTGGTGATTGCGAATTCTCTTTTGTTAAAGCTCCTTTGGCTTTAACGAGTACATTTTAATCACGTATCTCGTGCTTGGAACTCTACTTTACCCCTGAAATTTTAAACAATTCCCCCAAATGTATATTATTATAACTCGTAACTTGCATTGGTGTTAAAACTGACGAAGTTTCATTGTCCCTTTTAAAAAAAATTTTGGTTTGTTTTTTGAAATTTTGTAAATGCTATAACTCTAATAATTTTTTATTTTGTGCAAACAGTCATTAAATAAATTGTTCGAATTTTTCAATACTATAAATAACAGTTCAGAGAGTTCTTCAATTTAAGAGAAATGGTCTGAAAAATAATCAAAAGGCACTCACTTTTTGAATTTTTGTCCAAAATGGCTGGCTCAGAAACTTGACCTTTAATTTCGGACACTAAAAGAGTGTACTAGAGGCCAATCTAATAGAATTATTTTTCAAAAGTTATCGTGCTGACAGACACGCATAAATACATACAGAGAAACCGACAGACACATTTGTAAAAACCTATTTTTCAGATTTAGGAGGTCTCAAAACTTAAACATTTGACAAAAACTGGGAGGGGGGCTGATTGTCAAATTTTACACATATCTAATACCTTCTCTGATAAGAATGTAAAAACAACCGTTTATAAAAATGTGTTTGCCCTACATTCGGTGAAAAAATGTTATCTATTTAGTTTGGCTTAGCTTGTGTCGTCTGTCGAAAAATTTAATTTTTGTATTCTCAATGTTTTTTTGATAAATAAAACAAAAACTACGTGTTCTATAAAAAGTGATTGATAACCAATTTTTAGATATTTTTTGGGTGTACAATGTTTGTCTTATTATTATTTTTTCTATCTTGCATACAGTCTGTCAAGTTAAAGCGTGGGTGGCTTTACTCGCAGTCGGTAAGGTGTATCGACATGATTTTGGTGTCAAAATATTAAGAAGAGCTCC
>NC_046657.1:149777603-149779079 GCF_010883055.1 Belonocnema kinseyi
TGAAAGAGGGAGCTCTTCTTAATATTTTGACACCAAAATCATGTCGATACACCTTACCGACTGCGAGTAAAGCTACCCACGCTTTAACTTGACAGACTGTAGTTTGACCGCAAAATGCAATTTTTGGTTGATTTTTGATCTTGCAGGGCTATCGAAAGGTAACACTTTTCTTTTCAAGTACTATGTGCAACTTTACACAGAATTTTTTAATCATGAAAAAATTCGTACTCAAAAATTTTCAAAATGAGCTCACTTTTTGAATTTTTATCCAAAATGTCTCCCTAACGAACTTGGCATTTAGCTATAGACTTACAGATAGACACATTCATAAAAACCTGTTTTTCGGATTTAGGGGGTCTCAAAACGTGGACCTTTTGGCGAAAACTAGGAGGGTCAAATTTTATACAAATCTAATACTTTCTCTGATAAGAATATAAAAGTGATTTATTTGTCATGAATAATTTTTTGATTGTTCTGTTTTTAGTTTCGATCATTAAAAAACAGCTTCAAAACATGAAAACTTAAATTTTTTGAAACCCCACACACGAGGCGAAAAAGAAATTAAAAGAAAAAAGTTGTGATAAGAATGTACCCATGCAGTGGGCACATTGTTTTTACTGTTAATGACGTTTTTTTATGATTAGAGCCAAAACTACGCATCCTATCAAAAAGTGACTTGTAACAAATTTGGAGATCTTTTTTAAATGCACAATTTTTTGTATTCATCTTTTACCGCATTTTGCACAGTTTGGCTGAAAAATATAATTTTTTGAACTTTCATTATTTTTTATGCTGTCAAAATTTGAATTTTTTATTTTTCAAGAAAATTCAAAAAGTTGTTATGATAATCTTGTAGGGCATTCAAAAAGCAAAATTTTCCTTCTTTTGACAAATTTCATATCGTGTGTTATTTGACATAAAATGTTGATTTTCGTGTGTTTTTTTTAATTTTGTAAATGCTATAACTCTGTTAATTTTTCAATTTTTTTAAAAAAGTCATTAGGATAAATTGTACGACTTTTTGAACACTATGAAGAACCGTACAGAGAATTTTTTAATTTTAAAAAAAGTGGTCTCAAAATTATTCAAAATGTGCCCACTTTTTCCATTTGTATCCAAGATGGCTATCTAACTAACATGACCTTTAGTTCAGGACACTAAACGAGTGTACCAAAGGACAATCTAATGGATTAATTTTTTCAAAAGTTATCGTGTTCACAAACAGACAGACATACATAGAACATACAGAAATACAGACATACATACACACAGACATACAGACAGACATTTAGACAGACATGCATACAGACAGGTATACTTGCAGGCATACAAACAGACAGACATGCGGACATACAGACAGACATATAGGCAGGCAGACAGACCTGCAGAGAGACGTCCAGGCATACAGACACATTCGTGAAAACCTGTTTTTCGGATTTGGGGGTCTCAAAATGTGGATTTTTGACAAAAACTGGG
>NC_046657.1:149779089-149809361 GCF_010883055.1 Belonocnema kinseyi
GGGGTGAAATTTTCCACAAATTTAATACCTTCTCTGATGAGAATGCAAAAATTTGAAACAAGTTTATCAGTTCTTGAGATTTTGTTACATATTAGATAACAAAAATTAAAGCTTAGTACTAATACCAACTTACGTCTCGGGTAGGTGTTAAGACACTCCTAGCAGTATTTGATCGAGCATTTTATGAGTGAGCCTCAGGGCATTTCAGCTTCGTGACCATATACAATATATTCGTCGCTGAGATCCTGCCTTTTCTTAATCTATTTGGCATAGAAGATTTCGGCTAAGTCATATTGTATATAATTTCTTAACACTTTCAAGTTATATTTTACATGTAGGTCCCCAGTGGGCACAAAATTTGGCGACGTCTTTACGACATCGTTACGACATCTTTACGACAACTTTACGACATCCTGTGCCCATGCCGTTTCGGTGTCTTTGCGATATCGTTGAGACATCGTCAGATCATAGGACTTATTTACGATATCGTAAAGACACCTTAACGACATGGACTCTTTAACCCTAACTCTTGCTTTAGCATTGGTGATCATACTGGTGACGCATATGTAATTATCGGACTTATGATTGCCTTATAGAGCGTTAGTTTCTTATTTATAGAAAAGATACTTCGTTTACATATTAAGCTGTTCAGGGTTCCTATCATTGCGAGTATTTTATTTTTTATTTTGTTCATTTGATTTTTATATTTAAGCTTGGAGCTTACCCTAAATAGCTGCTGCACAGTACTTTGATTTTCAAGAAATTTGCATGTATCATATGCAGCACTGCAGTAAAGTTGTTTTATATTCGAATTTAGTTCCACTTTACTGCCTGGGTACATAATCTACTCTTAGGAAAACATTTTGCCATTTTCCAAAACGAGTTATCATGAACAGTTAAATTTTCAAGGGTATTGCATCAGTTTTTATTATTGTATTTCCCGGTTTTTCGACTGATGACGTTAGTAACTTTATATTTAATGTTCTTAATATCTTTAATTTTTGTGGTTTGCAAACCTTTCTTTAGACTATGTCTCAATTTTAATAATTCTTTGACACCTTCAGGAAAATATTTTTGATTAAGTTGAAATAGGTTTTTTGGTATAGATTTTTCAATAGCAGAATGTATGGAACTGATGAGATCGTCCACAGTGCTATCAACTTCATTCATAGACGTGATATTTCTACCCAGTGTACAGGAAATATGTGTCAGGAGAAATCAGATTATATAATTTTTTGAGAGGATAATTAAAGACAGTTTTCCAGATAGTACTCTTAGCGTTTAAATCTCGATATATTAACATTTTTCTTGATAATTTGGAAATTGAAACTAGGTCATTTACTTGAAGCCTAATTTATGGGGCTTTTTAAATTGAAATAATTGCTGCTTTATCGTCTAATTTGATAACCACAGCTTCTATACAATAAGGACTGATCTGAAACCTCAGGTACTCAAATTTAAATTGATTAAGCTCACTTTTCTTGCCGAATAGTCCACTTGCATTCCAATGGCAAATAATTCAAGTAGAAATATCATGCCTAGTAGCTGCCATTTAAGATCTCATAAAAGACTTGTAATTTTGACATTTTATCTTTCCAATTTGCTAATTTAGTATTCAGAACCTGAACCCGTTCACTGTGCAGGCCTAAAATGAGAAAGTGGGCCGAAAATGTGTGGAACATTCTACTAGTTAGATTTAATTGAAAATTGGTACTAAGGGGTTTAATGGCTGATCCAATATGGCGGCCAAAATTTTTTAAAGATCTAATGAGTTGACGGATTTAAATAAGAATTGGTATTAAGGGTTTATTTGGGTCGCTGCATACAAATTCAAGGTAAAAATTATAACTTTTGAAATTGCTTATCCAATATGTCGACTAAACAGTTTCAGAAATCAAATGATGAAAATTGGTACTAGGGGGTTGACTTGACGTTGTTAGATCACAATGACAATATACGAGGTGTGTTCAAAAAATAAGGTGACTTTATGGTTTTATCGAAAAATATTCATTTATTCCTTAATATTTATGTTGTCCCATTCAAAGTAATCCCCCTCAGATATAATACACTTGTGCTAACGCTTTTTCCAATCATCGAAGCACTTCTGATAATCATTTTGTGGTATAGCCTTGAGTTCTTTCGGCGATGCAGTTTTTATCTCCTCAATCGTTGAAAATCCATGTCCTTCCATGGGTCTCTTTAGTTTTGGGAAAATAAAAAAGTCACTTGGGGCCAAATCCGGTGAATATGGAGGCTGAGGCATGACTGTGGTGCTGTTTTTGGTCAGAAAATCTTTCACAAGCAACGATGAATGAGCAGGTGCATTATCCTGATGCAAAAGCCACATATTGTTTTTCTAAAGTTCCGGACGTTTTTTGCGTATCGCCTCACGCAAACGGCGCATTACTTGAAGGTAATACTCCTTATTGACCGTACGACCTTGTGTTAAGAATTCCTGATGCACTACGCCACAGTAATCAAAGAAGACAGTGAGCAAAACCTTCACATTTGACCAAACTTGACGTGCTTTTTTCGGTGTTGGAGACTCAGGATGCTTCCACTGAGACGATTGGGCTTTACTTTCGACGTCATAACTACATACCCACGATTCATCCCCAGTTATAACCCTTTTGAGAAAATCAGGATCATTATTGACTTCATTCAACATGTTCTGAGCGATGGTCATGCGATGGTATCACTTTGAATGTTTGGAAAATGAAAGAGGAGGCAATAAAGTGTATGTCTCTGCTTTGTTGCGGTAGCAATTTTGAAAAAAAATGTCGAAGAAAAATAAAACTAGAAGCTATATCGGTACTTTTTTTTCCAACTTGCGTTTATACGGAATGCGATAAAGTGTTAAGAATTTGGAATGCTGAATAGAAGGCACGAAGGAAGATGCCTCTGGTCCTAAATAATTAGAATTGTGAAAAGTTTTTATTTTTTATTAATAATTTTGAGAAATACGGACCGTGCTGTAAAACCCTGCAGGCAATTTTCATTGTGATCAATGGTCTAGTTATGAGGTTTATATTTATCAAAGTGAGGTAAACAACAAAAATCGCTTATGAACATTATAAACACACACAAACATGACTATACTTTTATTTAACTTGAGAAGCAGTTTCTGAAAATTACAAATAGTTTCTTAAAATTCCTAAATGGTAACAGAAATATAAGTTCTCGTAACGGAAAGAAATGCGCAGTGGAATGCGCGCTCTTCGCTTCTCGAGCGCGTTCGGCTAGCAGGCGAAGCAGGGCGGTTCAGTATCAGTAATAATTTGCGGGTTCGGAAGATTTTGTTATGATTTCTTAAGGAATGGGTGTACTTTATTCATGTACATAGTTTTTTGAATATCACAAACCAAACAAACCTGGTGAGTAAAAAACGGATCTAGCTAACAACAACTTTTTTTTTAAAGTCAGGGAATTTCATTGGTCAAGAAAAAGTCCGGGATTTAAAGAAAAAAAACGTGTCAAGGTCAGAGAATTTCTATAATTTTAAGCAGTCAAGTAGAATAGCTTTCAAATTCTCTTATTTGGTTTATAAAAGACTCCAGGTTAAAAATGTCACCAGTTTAAGATTTGCTTGAAAATTCAACAATTTTGTTGAAAAAACATCCCTTTCAGATGAACATTCAATTTTTGTGTGGAAAATCCTTCCTTTTAGGTTGAGAATTCAACTATTTCTGTATAAACTGGACGTACTTTTCAAAACTTTATTTTATTCTGAAAAGTCAAATTAAAATCTATTTTGGCCGAAAATTCCACATTTTTCTAAATGTTGTCTTTTTACATAGGGCGCTACGAAAGTTTTGCAGTAAAGATGAACCTTTTATAGTTTTTCAAAGTACTTTCCACCGCAGTGAATACACTTTTCCATACGTCGAAACCAGTCATCGAACCAACCCTGCCACTTTTCTTCTGGAAGATCTGCACACGTTTGTTCCCACGCCGTCAAAAGGTCAGTTTCGTTAGTAAATCGACGACCTTTTAGTAGTTTTTTCACTTCCGGAAACAAACACAAGTCACAGGTAGCAAGATCTGGACTGTAAGGAGGGTGATCTAGAACTTTCAATCCAAATTTTACCAAAAAAGCTACTGTGCCCTTCGCTCTGTGAGCCAGTGCATTATCGTAGTGGAATAGCCAGGTGCTGAGTCGAGATTTCGGCTTGATGTTTTTGAGTTGGTTTATGACTTGGGGTAAACATACCTGAGTGTACCAGGAAGAGGTAACTGTACGCTGGTTTTCCAGTACGACCCTATCCACAATGCCGCGTTTCCCAAAGAATACTGCAATCATTCTTTTGTTTACAGATCGAGGCTTCCGCATCTCCACGGAAGCATCCTGATCCCCAAACAGTGTTTAAAGTCGTGATGGTTCGTCTTTATGAGATTTTCTACGATTGAAAATGATTCAATTTATCAACATCGCCTATTTCTAAGCTATTTTCAGTTTCCTTATAATTTACAGGAATGTTTCAAGTCACGTAATTTCTCAGTTTGAGTGTGTGATGATAGTCTTGTCGCTTGAGAAGAACAGTGTGCGAGCAGCAGTGAATCGCGACAGATCGTAGTCTGATATTTTCGGATCAGTAAAGTGATTAACTGAATAAAGACATTAATTATTACATCTTACATTACATCTTATTATTATTACATTATTACATCTTAAAAATGTCTATATAAACGAGTGATTGAGTGATCCTGGTGATCTGCCAAGTATTCTATACTTAAAATAAAACTTGAACTTATTATTATTTCTAACGATTCTTCTCTTTCTATTCCTGATCTGGCAAAATTAATTAGTCATAAACATAAACATTAAACAAAATGGTCCTTCGATTCGGATGGAAGGTCGTGAAAAAAAGCATTAAAAAGTATAAAATTGGTATAGAAAAGATCAAAGTGAGAAATTGTATTAAGTGAAAGCACAGGAACTAGGTGAAAAATATGACGGCTTGAGGTCACATAGCAATGATAAGCTGGTGACAACATCTTAGCACGTACTGTAAGGCAGGCGTCCTTCTCCAAACAGTCTGTACTGTACTCTTTCATGCTGTCATTTTTCACTGAATCGGTCTTTCATTATTCCTCACCTGAAGGAAGAAATAACAGGTTTTCCAGCTGATATTTGGATGATTGGCAACACACTTAATTTTAGACTTCCTCGATTTCTAACCTTCTTCAGTGGTAAGATGACAACTTTAATTTACCCATGATGGGAGAGGCTCGTTATGGCGAACTAAATAATAATTCAGACCGTAGTAGTTCAGAGAAGATTTGTTGACATCTTATTAATAATTATGCTCTCGCACACTCAAATTTTCTTGCATTGTCAGAGTACTTTAAAACTGAAGTAAATAAGTTCTTTAGTTTGCAAATTAAAACCTTTAATTTTATCTGAATTATCAGCAATTTTCAAGTTGAATTGCTCCTTTTGTTAAAATGGATCCATTATTATGGATTTTAAGAAAATTGGAAGAGCTATTGAGCTATTGAAGATGCTTATCTCAATGCGCGAGATTTATAACGCATTTTGGAGGCTATTAAAGCTTCAAAACCTGTTGCGAGTTCTCAAGAAAAGAGTAGGACTTCAAAGCAAATGGGAGTTAGTAGCCACAATGCAACTTCTAGCTCAAAGTGTATCCTTCGTAAGGCTAATCACTGTTTATTTAAATACAACCAATTCAAAGCTCTGCCTGTGGACAGGCGTAGGGAAGTTGCTACAAATAATCATTGTTGTTATAATTATCTCACGCCTGGACATTGACCACATAATTGTGTTAGTAAATTAAAATGTTACAAGTGCGGTAGGAGACATAATTCCCTGTTGCATTCAGATGGTTATAATTCAAATCTCACATTACCACCATCTAACTCTGCATCGGGTAATTCTCAATTGGCAGTTTCAGGTTCTCTTGCGTTACAACAAAATGATCCCGGAAATTCTACCCTGGGGGTGGGGGTGAACATGTTTCGCTTAAAAAAGCAGATAATAAAGTTTCCTTTCATTTTCTGAATAATAATCATCCAAATTTATCGCGCTCAACCTTACTCGCTACGGCTGTTATTTCCTTCCAAGCTGAAAATGGAAGAAGTCGCAGATTTAGAGTTTTGCTGGGGCAAGGATCTGAATGTTTTATTACCGCGAGAGCAATGAAAATATAAAGTCCACGCTACTAAAAGGTTAAAGCAGTAGTATACGGAGTTAAAGGAGTTAATATCGATTCTTCAAAAAAGTTATCAGAATTTAATTTAATTTCTTCACAAAAGAACTGTCCTAACGTCCACATCCAAGCTTTAGTATTATTACACCTTACATCATATACTCCTCCTGTAAGATCTAACGTGAGGAATAAAGATCAATTAAAAGAGCTAGGGTTAGCAGATCCAAATCCCTTCAGCTCCTATCACGTTGATTTGATTTTAGGAGCCGATAAATTTGGCTCATGTTTACTTCCTGGTCTCCAACAGGGTATATTGGGTTCTCTTACTGCGCAAAGTACCGTTTTTGGTTGGATATTATCTGGGCCGCTTTCAGTCAAAAATAAAATAGAAATTAACATTCCAGTTACAGCACATCAGGCATTTCAGAAGAAGTCTTGCATGAAGACTTAACCAGGTTCTGGGAGTTGGAGGAACTTCCCTTTAAAAACACTTTAACAGATGACGAAATGTTTTGTGATAAGCATTTCGCCACGAATTACCAAAGAACAAAAGACGGACGTTACATGATACGCTTACCTTTCAAAAACGGTCCTCCCATAAAAATAGCTGCATCCCTGGAGAGAGCTAAGATCGTTTTGAATAAAGTTATTCGTCGTTTATCGGAGAAATCGGAATTATTGTTACAATACTCCAGCTTCTTATCAGAATATGAAAGCCTTGGACACATGGAACTTCTTCAAGAAAAGGAATTGGATAGTTTTCCACAAACTCTGTACTTGCCTCATCACCCTATCTAAAGAGAAAATAATTCCACTACCAAGTTGAGAATTGTTTTCAACACTTCCAGTTTAACTTCCAATAATTCTTCCTTGAATTCTTATCTTCACATCGGTTCCAAGATTCTTAATGATTTGGTTTCAAACACTATGGATTGGAGATCACAACGCTTTGTTTATATGGTTGAAATTGAAAAAAATGTTTATACAAATTCTAGTTGACCCTCGGGATTGCGACTACCAAAGAATTGTCTGAATTTCTCCTGATAAAAGGCTCTTCGCTTATAGACTTTTAATCGTTACTTATGGTACTTCCTGTGCTCCTTATTTGTCTAACAAAGTGGTTAAACAGTTAGCTTATGATAAAGGAAATAGATTTCCTTTAGTCCAAAATATATTAGAAAATAATATTTACGTCAATGATGCTTTGTTTGGTGCAGATAGATTGAGACTAAACAGGCGCGAGCTCAAGTAACACTTGTATCAGAAGCTCGCGGTTTCCATTTGCGAAAATGGGCCGCAAATGAACCCGAACTACTGGAAGGTTGTCCCTCGGGAGAACACGATTCATTCCTTTTTCAAGTTACTTCTTCTTTAGTCGAAAATCAAACAAAACGGATTGTTCTTTCATTAATAGCTAAGTTGTATGATCCTATTCAATGGTTAAAATATCATGGTTCTCTGGAAAAATTAGAAGCACTTAAAGTCCCCAGATGGACACGACAACTGCAGATAAACTCTGAATTCGAGCTACATGGCTTTTTTGACGCTTCGTCAAAAGCTTATTCAGCTTCCATTTACATTAGAATTCTTAGTGAAGATTTAAAACAGACTCATGTTTGCCTACTAATGGCTAAATCTAAAGTAGCTCCTGTTAAATATGTATCAATTCCTCGTTTGGAGTTGTGAGAAGCTGCGTTGCTAACTAAGAGACTTAAGTTTGTCATGGAAACTATATCATTGGATAAAATACCTGTTTACTGTCACACTGATTCCGTAACAGTTTTGGCTTGGCTAGGAAAACATCCTTCCAATTGGCCGGTGTTTGTTGCCAATAGAGTTTCCCTAATTCATGAGCTCGTACCTCGCCCGAAATGGCGATACATTTCTACTAATGATAATCCAGCCGACTGCGCTACACGGGGACTCACGCCCGAAAAATTGATAAGGCATTCCTCATTGTGACAAGGTCCACCTTGGTTAACTTTGCATTCCTCAAAATGGCCTGAATATCGCCACGCAGCCCCCGCGCGATCAAATTCAGAACAGCGGCCACTAGAGAGTCATCATGTTTTGAGTGTGATCAAAAGTCCATTTAAGTTGATGCTTAAATTCTTCTCTTGGCCAAGATTGCTTCGCGTAACTGCCTATTGTAAAAGGTTTATTGATGTCTTCGTGGTCAAACACTCAAAACTTAATATGCCTAAACCTACATTTTCAACCATGTTTTTTAATGCGATTGAAATCCAACAAGCTGTTATATTTTGAATTAAATTTGTTCAGGCAAATTTCTTTTCTAATGAGATAAAAGCTTTGAACGAAGAAGATAGAGTGGTTCCAAAGAACTTGCTATCAAATAGTTTGAATCCATTTTTGGATTTCAACAATCTCTTAAGGTCAGGTGGAAGACTACGGCATGCTTCTATCAATTTTGATGAGAAGCATCCAATCATTTTGTTGCGTTACCACATAAGTGAGCTTATCACCGCGCATGCTCACCTTCGATCTTTACACAGTGGTCAGCAATTAACTTTACTTTGGTTAAACGACTGATCAAAGGTTGCCTGTATTGCACACGTGAGAGAGCGGCTTTGTCTCAACAACTTATGGGGGACTTACCTGAATTTAGAGTAACCCCAAATCGTCCATTCACACATTCTTGTGTGGACTATGCAGGCCTATTTAATGTTCGCTTTACTTCCGGTCGTGGCAGAAAGAGTTACAAAACTTACGTTGCGCTTTTCGTCTGTTGTTATACGCGAGCTGTCCATTTAGAACTTGTTTCTGATTATTCATCTGTCGCTTTTCTCGCGGCCTTTCAGCGATTTTCTGCAAGGCGAGTGAGACCTGTACACTTGTAAAGTGATAATGGTACGACATTTCACGGTGTTGACCGGGAATTAAAAAATTGTCTTTTGAATCTTAGACTGGATGCTAATTTGCATAATGAGTCCGCAATTCAAAGTACTTCCTGGAATTTCATACCTCCTTCCGCTCCTCATTTTGGGGGGTTTATAGGAGGCTGGAATTAAGAGTTTTAAACACCATCTGAAAAAAATTGTAGGTGCACATACTATCTTACACCTGGGCATTTTCTGATTGGAGCATCTTTGAGCAGCATTCCAGAACCCTTATTGGAATTTACTTCGGAAAATCGATTAAATCGATGGCAGTTAGTACACAAAATTTCAGATATTTACTGGAGAAGATGGGCTGTTGATTACTTCCAGTATTTACAGAACGCTACAAATGGTTCAACAAAGTACTAAATCTTGTGATCGGTGATATCGTTCTTGTGAAACATGATTCGTTACCGCCTTTTAGATGGTTGTTAGGTCGTATAATTAAATGCTACAAGGCAAGGGATGATTTAGTACGTTCTGTTCGCGTAAAGACTGCCAGTTCGGAATACGAACGTCCAATTACTCAGATTTGTCTGTTAACAGTCAGAGCGAAAGAAATGAGCGAAATCTGAACAACTATTATTAATTGGATTTAAAAAAAAATTATTCTGTCAACTTAGTGGATTATGGCAGGTGGCTAAGACTATTCAATTTTTTTACATTTATACTGTTTCTTTACGGCGGGCGGCATTTGCGTTGTTCACAAATAGTCGATTAAGCACTTGTTGTTTTCTGCTTCTTTTCATCGTGCAGTTTCCACTCACGAGGCGGACGGTATGTTTAAAGTTGTGATGTTTCGTCTTTATGAGATTTTCTACGATAAAAAATGATTCAGTTTAACGACATCGCCTATTTCAAAGCTCTTTTCAGTTTCCTTATAATTTAAAGAAATGTTTCAAGTCACGTAATTTTTCAGTTTGAGTGTGTGATGATTGTCTTGTCGCTTGAGAAAAACAGTGTGCGAGCAGCAGCGAATCGCGACAGATCGTATTATTTCTAACGATTCTTCTCTGTCTATTCCTGATCTGGCAAAATTAACATTTATAAACATAAACATTGAACATTTTGTTTTGTGATTTTTTTCGAATGTCGTAATAATACAGTCAGGTTTCGTCGCATGTTTTAATACTATTTACATCCCGAGAAGATCCCGATGTAAAACTTTTTAGCATTTTTTGGCGCCACTTTACTCTTGCTGCCATTTGCTCCTCGGACAAAGCATGTGGTACCCATAGACTACAAGCCTTCCTAACATTTAAATGCTCATGCAGAATTCGATGGACTGCTGGTGCACTAATGTGTAACATTTGCTTTATCTGCGTGTACGTGATTCTTCTTTTATCATTCAGTAGACTATTCAAAGACGAAATATTTTGCGATGTCACCACTTCCGGTGGCCGATCTGAGCGTGAGTCGTCCGTGAGACCGAAATTTCCCCTTTCGAACTGTTTGTACCATCGGAAAATTGTTTTGCACCCAACAACATTTTAGTTACGGTAACTGAAAATTCCTAAACAGTAATAGAATTTTCTAATATATATGCGACTTGAGTTTTATTACCCAATACCGGAGATATTTCCTTAAAACTTTGGGCTTTCAATAGGTTTCGCATATTGCAAAACTTTCGTAGCCCCCTACGTATTTGATCAAATCGTCTATTTGACCAGAAATGGCATCTTTCTTCGATAAAAATGCAACAGTTTAGTTTCAAATTCAACAATTTTGTTTAAAAAGGATATTTTTTCGTTAGAAATTAAATAGCTTTGTTGATCATTCATATTTTCTGGTAGAAAATGCAACTATTCTGATAGAAATTTTTTTTCTTATTTAAAACTCATATTTTTTTATGAAAAGCCAAACTGAAACCTTGTTTGGAAGAAAATTGAACTTTTTTTTAATTGGCGTTTCTGATTCAAAAATGTATCTATTTTAGTAGAAATTACGTCTTCCTTAGATAAAAATGCAACTATTTGCATTAATATTCAACAATTTTTCAAAAAAGGTATCCTTTTTTATTAAAAATTCAACAGTTTCATTGAAACATCGTCTTTTTGTGTTTAGGGTTCAAGTATCTTAGCAGAAAATTCACCTTTTGATTGAAACTTAGCTTTTGCTGTTGAAAATTCAAAATTGAACATTTTTCGGATAAAATCTCAATTTTATTTTTAATTTTTATACTCAAAGAATCAAATGTGAAAAAATTCGTAAAATTAAAGATGGTATTGGATTATATACGTGATAAGATAAGTGTATGTGTATTATAACATATTTTCTTGATATTTTTTATTCTCAGGACAAATATAGACTACATGTTTTATATTAAAATTAATGAACCGAAAAAAAATTGTTAACCTCGTGAAATTTTCAGTTACAGAAACTGAAAATTCCTAAACTGTAATAGAATTTTCTGAAATATGCGACTTGAGTTCTATACAGTTACCGTTGCTGGAGTTTCTGTTACACTTGAGGAAAATTTAGAACCGGTTTCTGCATAAAGCTTTAGTAATATTCTTAAAGAAAGGTGCATTATCTAACCTATAATCTTAAAACAATTTGATTTACGTAAAAAACTTGGCTGAATAATATTTGTCATAGAGCTATTTTATATTTACTATGTTGTAACAAGACAACATTTTAAATCAGTTTATTTTATTTATTATTTTATTGTTGAGGCAAAATCTGTTCTCTCGGCACGTGGCACGGTACTCCAAGGGCACATTTAGGATTACTTTGAGAATTTAGGATTATCTCGTACGATATTTTTGTTTATTTATTATTTATGACCTTGCCTCATCGATATTACTAACGAGGGACAACGAGGAATTTTAGAATTCTGTAAGGCCTTCAGAGAACTGAGATTTACTGGAGCTGTCACTCTAAATTAAGAATCGAGATTTAAATTTGAATCTAGTTCCCGCCTTTCCGTTTGCTATCTCCAATATTCTCAGAACCTGGATGGAAACCTAAGATGCCTCCAGAATCAGGGATGACTCCGAATCATTTTCTCTAGGCATTGGGAACGAACTTAGTAGTCAGAAGCTATACTTGGGTCTGCACCAGTAATTCTTTTGTGGGATGAAGTCCTCACATCCCCTAATACTCTCGCTATAGAGAGGACGAGAGCTTTCTTATTTATCGGAAATGCTACGGATCTGCCCTGTTAATATTTTTTGTCTATTAGTTACAGAGCACTCATTGAGCCGACTCTGCATCCTTGTCTCAAACAAGCAACACAAGAGGAAAGAGAGAGTCGAGATTCGAACCAACCAATCCCAGTACAGCGCCGAGCAAGCAGCCAATCAGCGCCGTGCCAGGAAATTCGCCCAAAGGAGACGAGACCGCGGGGTCGACGACCAACACGCCAAGTTCTCTTTCGTTCGGCAGCCAAGAACCGGGAGACAGTCGCGCTTGATACCTCTTCAAAGTTTCTGTTGCTAGAGCGAACACCGCTCAAATTTAAATAGAAATAGAGTCTGTGTATTAATTTGTTGAGGTAAGATTGACTTACAAAATGTCATCTACGCTACGGATCTTCGCGGAACCTCATGTTCAGGGCTTGAGTCTTTGCCTTGGTATTTTTCTTTATTGCTTCTAGTAATTTTTTGAACATGAGGAACATCTCGGTTCTCAAAAATTTATGGTTTGTCTAATTTATCTAATTTTAATGTGATTATCGTTTATGGAAAAGTCAGTGGTATTTAGTTCCTTTTTTTTTGCTATTCCTGATTGGTTTCGCTTTAGGTTTTTCTCTTAATTTTTTTTTAGCTAAAACGATGTGAAAAGTGCTTTAAAATTAATAGTACTAATTATTTAGCACTCAAAAATTTTGCAAGTCCGGTCGGACCCGGAAAATTCCCTATTTTCACATTCTAGAATTAATTCATAAATTATCACTGTTTGGGTCTTGATCTCCTCATCGCAGCTATTGCTTTCACGAAGCCAATATGGCCGTCGTTAATGTTATTTCTAATTGTAATGCAAGCTTGCTAGCCGAATTTTAATGCTTTATTATTCTGTAGCTATCGCAAACTTAGCCTCGTGTAAAGATTTTGTTTTCATGTATTTGTAGGTTAGGTACAATACTAATCTCACGTATGGAAAATTACGAATAAAATTAGACCTTGGAGAATCGGCTATACGAATAAGCACTCATTAATTTCTGGATTTAGCTAACGCGTAAATTCTCGGGAAATAAGTCCCCTTGTAAACTCGCTCACGAATAGAAAAACCTTGTAAAATATATATAATAATTTTCATATTATTCCCACTTGCTCTTTTTTTTATTTGCGAGTAAGACGTCCATTCACTCCTCTCTAAAAACCACACATGCTTTTCTGAATTTTGGTCGCATTCCTAAGGCCGTAATTTCCTTCGATGTCACGAAATACCAATCCTACCCGATCCCACTATGGCAGAGCCTCAAGACCCGGTCGAATGGGCAGACCGAATGGAACGCTTATCAATATTTAGAGATTGGTAGTACAGAATATGGAGGAGGCCTACAAGCGCCAAGCCCGTTATTACAATATGAGGCAAAAAGAGCCCATATTTGCCGTTGACGACTTGGTCCTGATCAAAACCCGTACCCTATCCTCCGCTGAGAAAATTTTTTCCGCTAAATTAGCTAAAAAGTTCCAGGGTCCTTTCCGCCTTACCAAACAATTATCCCCTGTAGTATATGAGGTCTCCAATCTAAAAGATATATTTCGAGGCAAGATGCATGTAAAAGATTTCAAACCATACCGAAAGTAGGCTGAATCCACCCTCTTTTCTTTGCCTATATGTCAATACTGCTACCGAAATTTCCCCAAGGTTAGCGCCACCTGTAGCTGTTCCTGGTAACCATCCACGCCGCCTTCAAGCTCCAGCCGGATATGAATTTTGCCCTCACAAGAGCAGCCGAAGAGTATGTGGCATTGACCAGCAGGCTTATACCTCCTGCATCGACAGGCACAAGTGGCCCATTTACTGAGCACGTGTGCTACTACACCCGACCGACGGAAGAAATTTCAGTGGGTACGCAGACGTCGGCGCAACATGGTCTCAGTGATCACGCAGATCCCAGCCACTCTTGGTCCTCACAAGATCCTTAGGACGAAAGCCACCCAGACCACCTCCAGGGATGTGGTCTATACCGTCCGCATACCACGCCAACACCAGCTAGAGCAGGAAGAGGGACCAGGTAACAGGAGCTATCCTTCAGTCAGGACTCTTTCTAAGATAGTCGCGCTTGTAACCCCTTCAAACTTTCTGTTGCTATCGCAAAGTACCACTTAACTAGAACTAGAGTCTGTGAATTCATTTTTAGAGGTAAAATTCACATACTAAATGTCACCTACGCTACGGATCCTCGCGGAACCTCATGTTCAGGGCTTGAGTCTTTGTCTTGGTATTCTTTATCGCTTCTAGTCATTGTCTGAACATTAGGAACCTCTCGGGTCTCCAAAATTTATGGTTTGTCTATTTAATCAAATTTTGTATGTGATTATGGACTACGGAAGAATCCGTGGTAGTTTGTTCCTTTTTTTCTAATCCTAATTGCTTTCGCTTTATGCTTTTCTCTTAATTTTTTCTTGCTAAAACCTGTGTGAAATGTGCTTTAAAAATAATAGTACTAATTATTTAACTCTCAAACATTTTGCAAGCCTGGTCAGACCCGGACAAATTTCTATTTTCACGTTCTAGAATTTATTAATCAATTATCGCTGTTTGGGTCTTAATCTCCTCATCGCAGCTATCGCTTTGACGAAGTCGATATGGCTGTTGCTAATACTAATTCTAATGGTAATGTAAGCTTGCTACCGAATTTTAATGCTTTATTATTCTGTAGCTAACGAAGACTTAGCCTCGTTTAATGAATTCTTTTTCAGGTATTTGTAGGTTAGGTACAATACTAAACTCACGTATGTTAATTAAGAATAAAATTAGCCCTTGGAAAATCGGCCGTTCGATCGAGCACTTATTAATTCCTGGATTTAGCTAACGCGTAAATTCTCAGGAAATAAGTCCCCTCTTAAACTCGCTTACGAATAGAAAAACATTGTAAAATAAATATCATAATTTAAATATTATTCCCAATTGCTCTTTTTTTATCTACGTGTAAGATGTAGATTAAGGCTAAATTGAGTTCTATATTGATTGCATTTTATTTTCCGACTGATCCACCCCCTCTGCCATCTATCGTCAGAGGGCTGAATCCAGCCTGGGCCTAGAAACCTCACCGATGTCTCTTTAAGTAAATATTGAGTAATCTGATTGACGCATGTGCGCCTGGAGCCCAACAAACTTTTTGAGCTTCCATTTCCGCGATTTCAGATGTGGAACCTGAAGAAGGCAAAAATGAGTAAACGGGAAGTTTATCGCTACAATGTATACATTATGTTAAATACCATGATCTTCTCAAGATATAATAATATAATACATAATCATGCTCAAACATAGATTATGTAAATTTCTCAAGGTAAAATAATTATACACGTGCGAGGATTCAGCTTCTACTAAATAAATTATGTAATGCTAATTGAAATATTTCATGGAACCAACTCCTAAAATTATTCATATACGCAATTTACTATAGGGTAGGGGAAGACCAAAGTATATCAGAACAGAATATATACATGAAACATCCGAATATTCATTAGTTACGCTGTTCTCAAAATTCTGTGTTGATCAATTTTTCATACATTTGGAAAAATGAGGATTCTTCATGCAATAGTCTTAACTCTATATGTTATTCTTAATTCCATTGGTAAGCAAAGAATAAATTACTATTACTTTTATACTTTTTATTTGTAACAGTGAGTACGTTGTAAGATACCTATTATATCTTAACCTTCCAGCGGCCGCGCTGTCGTAAAATGTACTACAAGTGCCCAAATACGGCTCCCCTACATGAACCACTTATTATTATGCGCTGAGCTTCCACCTATTCCAAGATCAATCTCTTTCTGAACTCTGAGAAAACAATTTTGCAAAGAATTGTTTGCTATATGCGTCTTTATGTGTAAATATATTACGTATTCTGTACTATTTTATCTGATTTTTGCCACATTTATATCGTTCCATAGGCGGACCGAATCGCTAAAGGCTGATCAAAAGTATAAAATAAGCAAAATTATATTACTCGGAGGTTTTTTGGGTCGCCGAATGCGAATTCGATATCAAAAATTTATAAAACAAAATGGCGGATCCAATATGGCGGACGAGTACGCTAATATTATTGTGGGGGTTGGAAACATAATATGGGGTTTTGTAAAGGTGGCGCTTGTGACTATTTTTATTTGAAAATTTTACGGCTGTTTTACATGATGATATCTCGGAATCGTTTCGTAAAAAGCGATAGGGGTGAATTTCAAGGGGTTTTCGAATATTATTGATGGTTTGGGAACAAAACATAGAGTCTTTTAAAGATGACTTGTGCAACTATTTTCAATTAAAAAATTTTATGGCTGTTTTACATCGACACACTTTGGAATTGTTTCGTTAAAAGTGATATGGTTGAATTTGAGGGGTTGTTCAATATTATTGACAGGTTTAGAACATAACCTGGGGTTTTAGGGATGTAAACTAGGGCTTCTGTTTTCAGTTTAAAAATTTCGTGGCTGTTTCACTTTGGAATTCTTTCGTTAACTTGGATAAACCCGAATGACGTAAAATTTACGACAAGCGCTCGCTCATGAGAAATTTTAGGATGCGCCCGCTGAAAGGTTAATGAATGCCAAATACAATGTAAACTCTATGATAGCAAACAATTATTATTATCATCATTGTTCTCATTTTTTGTTACTTAGGTATAATACTCAGATAGACATTAAGAACTTACCATCGACATGTAGAAACATACCGATAACATTATCAGGAGCACAAAAATGGGCTGTAGAGAATGAGAGATAGAGACAAACAGAGAACATTTGAGAGGTAAACCTGTTTTTCTTTTGGGTAAAGCTTATGCGTAGGTCAGTTCTGGAATAGAAAAAGGCAGACATACTTCTCAAATGTTTTGCGCTTCTCTAAAGCTCACTTCTGTTCTCCCGACAGTTTGATCGGTCCATTTCTAAATGCCGATACAGCTTACTTATCCTAATTAGTCCTTTGTAGTTTTGAATGAAAAATTTAAATCTCAAAAGATTCGACAAATCTTTGCAAATTTTGTCCAACTTTTTAAGTTTCGAATTAGGAATATGAAACTTTTCTCTTAAAAACTGAAAATTTAACAGTTTTCTACGTTCGCACGAAAAAATATCTCTTAGGAAGAAAAACTAAAAAATCAGGTATTTACAGGGCCTTTAAATCAATTTTTAAACTATTTACCCTGTAAATTCAACGTCAATTCTTTTTTACAAAAAAACCATTTTGAATTTTGATTGTAATTTAAAGGTAGGTAAAATAGATTAATTTTAAAATATATTTTTTCATTAATATTTCAGTTATCACTTTCAACGAGAAGAAAATGTAGCAAAATCGCGTTGGATTACTTACAATTTCATAACTATAGGTTTCTAATTAATTCACGCAAAAAAATTAAGATATCTTTTAGAATTACTTGACAAACTTTAGTTTCACAACTTTTAACCGACTTATACGAAACAAAATGGAGTATTAATTTGCGCTTTTACTATATTTAATACGTTTTTAACATTTAAAAATTTCATAAATATTGTTTGCCTTTCAACAGAAATATCATCAGGTATGCCGCCCAAAACAAGGGACTTTCTGGCGAATTTTGGCAAGAGTAACGAACATACGAATCATGAAGGTAGCTATAGTACAATACATGATATTAAGTATCCAAGATAATAATAAATAAGGGAAGAATCTTAACACAATAAATAAGGGACATAGCTATTCAAGGTACATGGTTCTCAAAAGCACGAGGGAAACGATAATTTTTTAAGGGAGGGTCTCAACACTACAAGAGCCACTATTAAAAAATATATGGGGCTCGCAATTCGGTATAGGGTGATTCTTTTAACTTGAAGCATCAAAATATCTTAAGAAATGCGTATCTAACGAAAAACATAATTTTAATACAAACTTTTTATTTTTGAAAAGGAAAAGCGACGCTGTATAAATTTAGTCTAAACGTCTTATTAAACGTAATGAAAAATATAGATCCCAATTTGAAATTTTAAAGTTATTTATATATATATATATAGAGCGGTTGCGAGGAGTTTTAGCAACAGTCTTGATCCAGTTGACACACACAACTGGGACAAGGCTTTTGCCAAAACTCATCGCAACCACTCAAGTCCATATGGCGCCTCCAATGTGGTAGCTGAAACGGGCAAAATAAAGCAACATTCTTTCATTGTTGATGACAACCATGTGGTAGCTCATGAAGAGAACTATGGTCTTCTTACCGAGCGCGTTACTAATCATTTAGCAATTTTCATTTGATTCTTAATTTAACGGTTGAGTGCAATAACGGTATTCTTGAATTTTCATAATTCAATTGTTCTTTATTTTTTTTAATAAACTGTATAAAACGAATGAGAAAGAAGTGAATTCTAAAAAACGCAAGTACACAATTATTGCGCCCAACCGTTCAATTTTTTGACGTTCGTTTGTATTTTTTTCATAAAAACGCCAAGCTATCAATAATCGCACGAAATTCCCTACTTGTTTATTCAAATCGCTGTGGCTCATCGACAGAAGTCTGGCCCAGCTACCAAACGAGTTTTGTATCAGAATTTGGTTTTCATTAGATCTTTAATTGTTCTAAATGTTCGTATGTCGTTTCTCAGTCGTTTGTCAATCGTGGTGAATAATTTTGAGAACTCTTTTTTTCTCTATATAGTGATCAGTCATCATTTCATGTAATTTTGTACCTGATCGCTCGACGTTTGTGTCTTATTCAGCCAAAGAAACCAAAAATTCCTATTTTTAGATGAACCATGCCGACTAATCAAAAAGGATTCTGGGTCTTCCTCGCTGAAAATTAGAACAGATGGATGCGCTTATCCTTTAGATAGCTATGGGCATATCGGTAAGCATTTAAAAAGACCTTCAAAATGCATGTTAAAAAAATTCTGAAATTTTCCTACGAATTCAAGAATATGTAGGCCACGCTCATTGACGATGACATGTCGAAGTCGCTGGACAGGACGATATCTGTAGAAGGAATAGATTCAGATGCATGATCTGAATCACGTCCAGTAATAAGAAAGTGCTTAGCCAGGGAAGTTGAATTAGAAAAACTGCTGTATGAACTCAAAAAAAAAATTTCTAGTCTGTCTGAAAATGATTCCCTCCACTTGACTATTCTTGCAGTGATGTCCAGCAGAAGCGATTTTTGCTTTCTGACAAAACAATTACATGATCAATTTAAAGAGCAGTACCCTAAAGCTCCGTTTGCTTTATTCAAATTCACAGAACGAAGACAACCAAAAAGATTTCATGTGAAAAATTAACAGACCAGAAACCTTTTCGATGCTCTTTTTCTTCTCCTTATCCACCAAATGATATTCAACAACCATAAAAACAAACCCTCGTGCATTTTCAAACCCAAAAGACAAGCTTTCGTACTACATTTAATGAACCAAGTTTTCTCTGGCTTCTACTGAAAGAGCCAAAGCAATTTAAAGGCATTACATAAGCTCCGTCTCAGACGCCTCCATCTACACATGCCAGGAAGAATTCAAGTTGAAAGCAAGAATTCCAGGCACGTTCTTATACTTTGATCAGCTTCTCCATAACCGCAGTAATATTCAGAAATGCCTAAGAACTACCCCGAGGACATACAATGAGCCTCGCCTCCGCTGCTTTCAACTAAAATCGTAAAAAAAAGTTTTAACTAAAATTAATCACATCGAACATCTACCCTAGACTCTCGTCCATAGCCTTATTCACAAACTAATATTAAACAAATATAAAAGACAACCCCTAGTATATTTAACAAACCCCGTCTTAACTGTTCTCAACTACAACATCCAAAACAGTTTCAAACGAAAAATAATGATCACAGGTCATTTATTACCTACTTTTCACCAAAGGTCTACCTTTTAATTTGGAATTTGCACGAATTTCCAAGTAAAAAATTAGAATTATTTATAAGGTAGAAGCGGAACTTTACGAATCTGAAGTGAGTACGTACTGTTACGAAATTTGTAAATGTGACGAATTTTCTTTTTGTTATCTGACCATTCATTTAAAGTCTTCTCTGTTAGTCAGCATATAAGCTGGACGTTTATATTTCATTTGAATATTTACCTGTTGGTAAATTGACGGCGATTCACATTGCCGTCAAATAAAATTCCCGACAAGCCACAAGCCAGCATCTCTCATTCAGAAAAATTTCAAGTCCACAAAAAGTTGACGACATTGTGGCTAGTCACATGAGGGAGGGGGAGTACATAATTAAAAAAATTTGTTACAATTTAATTGTAAAACCATTCTATTTCTAGCACCAAGCAACCGTTTTTATGCATGCACTCATCTCACATTATCGACGCCTCTATTCAATACTGTTTTATTTAGCGTTAAGGAAGACTCTGTATAGCTCAACGTTCTATACTTTCACACAGGGCTTGAAGCTATATAGCGACTACACGCGACGGGGCCCAGAAAATCGCCTTAACGGAACGTGGAGCAGTATAAAATTAGGGCGTCAAAATTTCCTCAAGGGATTCAGAAATATACCAACGTACTTTTATAACAATTTGTTACAGAGATAATTTCACATTCTGAATGTTTGCCTAACAGCAACCCTATTTCAGGTGTTACTCGTGAAAAACATAATTCACCTGACAGCTCTCTTTCTCCTGCCGAGCCTTCTTTTAATGCCAGGTTCAGGCCTCCTTCTGCCAGGTCTCCACGTTTCAAGTCTCCTCCTGCCAGGTCTTCTCCTGCCAGTTTCATCGCACCTTCAAGACCTCCTCCTGTTGCCAGGTCAATGACTCCACCTGTAAGGCTTCCTTCTTCTGACGGATATGGATGTGGTCTTGAACAACTTAAATTTATTCGGCTTACCTCAAAATCGAATACGCACCGTATATTCAAACTTCAAAAATACACGTTTCCTGCCAATAAACCAATCAAAATGAAAACAGGAAGGTCCAAGTATGAGCCTATGCCAAGCGTAGAACAAATTGTATTGACAACATCTGTAGGTGACGTCTTTGCGATATTAAAGAGTTATGATGTTCTTGACGGAATATATACAGACCATGATGATCGTAAAAAACGAGCGAAAATAAACATGGAAAGCGGCGTGGTTACCGTATTGACCCCACAAGAAATCAATGAAATTCCAGTGGGCCCCACCCGCAGAATTATGAGTTATTATAATGTAGAAAATGTAAACCCTCCTGTCTTCTAGAACTTTAGTTTAAAAACACGTGTACTGAAATTACATTAAAAAGTTAATGTGTTATGATTCTCAAGCTTTAATCTTTTATTAGTCGCCAGCCATTATTTTTCAGAAGTACGAGTAGACCAAAAAATCAGCCCGGCACTCAAAAAGTTTCACAGATCTTAGTTCTCAAGGGCATGTACGTGCGCAATTCAATATTTAATATTTTACTGTTTTATAATTTTGAAAATATAGACATTATGTTGAAATTTTGGAAAATGGTTCAAAATAGGTTAGGGCATGTTTGTATAACCCATTTTAGTTCAGGGGTCCAGAACAGGGGATTACTTCAAATTATGTCGAATTACCCTAGATTAGACCAAATTATGGTGGATTACTTAGCCTAACAAAATAGGTGAGCTTTAAACCAAAAAGTTTAATCATAAACCAAGAAGACTTATTTGCTGTCAAAAAAAATGTTTAAAAAAATATATGAATTTTTAAGAAACTAATTGATTTTTTAACATTAAAAAAAAATTAATTTTCAACCATACAGTTGAATGCATCTTTTTCGTCATTTGCGACCTTTGATTAATGTATAAAACATTCTTCGGAATAATTTTTTCTTCTTTTTTATATTTTACTGACCTTTCCATTTCGAGGACTCTTTTATACATACCGTTGAATGTTAAAAATCAAAGCTCAATTTTCCACAGTATCTGAAATAGTAAAATTTAAGTTAAAATATTTCATTGCTACCAAAAAGGAACGGATGTTCAACTAAATAGTTAACTTTTTAACTGAAGAGATGAGTGTTTAAGTAAACTACTTAATATTTAAATGGAATGGAGGAATTTTTATTCAGAAAATAAATTTTGTACCAAAAAGCAATGATTTCGAAATGAATTTTTTACGAAGAAAAATCATTTTTAATCGAAAGAGGCGAATTCTTAATTAAAAATGTGAAAGTTGATATCTTAACCAACAGAAATATTTACTTAAAATTAAAAATAATAGAATTAAAGCGAAAAAGATAACTTTTTAACAAAATAGTTCAATCCTGAACCAAATACATAAATTTTGAACTAAGAAGATACAGTTTCAACAAATAATGGAATAGCACGATTTTCAATAAACTAGTTTAAGTTGTAACCGCAGAGGTGAATTTTTACCAAAAATTACACATAACAAATAAAGAAATTATTATTTAACGAAATATATTAACTTTTAACTATTTAGTTGTGTTTTCAATGAAGAACTACATCAATTACATCATTTAGTTTACAATGTTTGATTCAAAAAATTTTTTTTGCTTCACAATTTTTCCATTTTATATCTTCATTTTTAATTAAAAGAATTTAAAGATTCAGTTTTTAAACCATTTTTAATTTTTTTTTAACTGTTTAAAATGAGCAATTATAAATTAAATATTCAAAACAAACTATACAATTTGAAACTGAATTGATGGAAATAGAAAGCCTTAAATGGTGAAAATTTCATATTGCGATATTTAAGCTGTTATCATTATAATTTCCATTGTAACCTTAAATAACAATTGAAAGTTATTAATTTGAAACGACAAAAATTAAAATAAATAAAATAATTTTGGTATTTAGTTTTTTGCCCAATTGCAAACGGAACTTTTTTGTTCTAAATTAGTATTTAGTATTAGTATTTAGTATTTTGTTCTAAATTAGAAGTATTGTATTTTTAACACTGTTATCAATCTTGAAATGAGGTTGCTTTAGTTTTTAATTTTAGTTGCGTTTTATATTTTTAAGGGTTTTATTGAGTCGGTGGAAGGGATACATTTCTTATTTATTGGAAAAGATAATTTTTTCTTTTCAAGATTTTTGTTATTCCTAACAAAAGAGTTTGTTCTTTTCGATTTTATTCTGCATTGTAACAGGATAATTCAAAGAAATATATTTCTTTTTAGTAGGGGAGAATTTGACTTTTAACTTTTTTTGAATTGAAAGAAGTACATTGTTTTATTTCCATGATTCTTACAGAACCAGAAGGGAGGTAATTTTGGGTTTTTATATTGAAATGGAGGACTAGTTTTAATTAAAAGCATTTAAAAATATAGCGTGGATTTATATTTTTTACCCAGAAATATTTTAACAGTTCAATTTACAAAAGTGTTAAACTTTAAGTTTTACAGTTTAATTGCACTTCATTGTAAATATTTAAACAAATTAAATTCCAATTTATCTCTTATGGGATTTCATTTAGTCAAAATTGATGATCGATTTTGATTCTCTAACGATTTCTGAACAATATACTGAAACAATATGCCCGATATTGAGTAAAAGTGATTAGTGAAAGAAAAGCTGAGAACCATATTTTTAAATGAATATTTATCGTTTTTTCCTTATACTAAATATATATAAATAAATATATATATTTCTTTCAATCAAATATATTAATTATGACATTAAAATAGTGAAAACAATACTTAGAATTATGGGATGAAGAATAATAAATAAAAAGGTTAAGAATAATAAATTTTAAACTTGTAAGTTCTTATCAGAAATTTTTAAACATTTTTATTATATTCCTCCAAAGAAAAACTTGTCAGGGTTTATATCGTGTAAGTATGAGCCTAATATTTTTTCCAACTTCCTTTTGAGTGTTTCTAATACAATTACTATTTTATTCCACCGATTTGGTCAAAATATTTTTTTATTTCTTATTTTTTAAGACCACGCATGAATGTCGACTTTTACACAGCCGTCGAAGTGTTTCTGTGAAATAACAAAAAGTCACACGAACAAGTCAGTTTCGACCTTACTAAACTTTATAATAAAATCGATAAAATAAAAACACGTGACCCTCAGTGGGACTCCCGGCAGAAGTGATAACTTCATATAATGTAAATTGAAGTGGTTTTTCTTTAAACTCTTCGAGCATAAAAAACAGTTGAATTACAGTTAATAATAACATAACACTTCAGTAATCATACACAAAATCGCAAATAAATTCACGAACGTGTACAAACCACGAGCTCCAAGGAGAGTACATGCTGTTAGCGCATGCTGTTATACTCTGATAATACTGTCAGAGTCTCAGTGTTAGTGGAGAGTGAAGGATGGAGCCAAAGATTGCAAGAGAGAGGGAGAGAAGTAGAAAAAGCAAAGGAGAAATAGAGAGAAGAAAAAAAGCTACCCTAGAAGCGTTGCCTTTGAAGCGTCAACCATTAATTAGTTTTGCGAGTTCACACCTTACCATAAAAAGTTATCAATTCAAAAATGTTAAAATCGAAGACAAGGAAAAATTGGAGAAAAAAGAAGATATAGTAGAATGAAAAGAAGAACCTGCACATTCACCATAACAACGATAAGTGAAGCTAGTCATATGTGCTAGACACCAGGAATGATCATGCTGATTAGCTACATGCGTTGATTTTATGCACCAGGACCCAGAACATTATCAGGACGTTATATGGGAGTAAATAAAAAGTATGGTACATACTTTGAGATAATTATGTTTGCGCTTTTGTACGAGTTTAAAGTTTTAGTATACAGAAAATATCCAGATAACTGTAAAACTGGTTAGAGAGGTTTGTCTTTCTCAAGCAAATTGGACTTCTCCGGAACATGTTATGATTCTGTTTTCTGGAGATGATGAAAGAAGCGGACAATTCAAGGTACTTCAATATAAAAGAGACGAGTATCAAGATGAGTCTTTGACATTTTGAGTTTGGCACAGAAGAAGAAATCGTGGGAGATCATAAGGAGTGCAAGAAAAATAAAAACATAAATTAGGACATACAGGTTGAAAGAGGACGCTGATGTTCGATTCTGAATGTTTTTAATGAGATACCTTTGACGAACAAGGAACCACAAGCTGAAGTACCAGCGGAAAAGGGAGGCGAAGAAAAGCACTACACTGCAGTCGTGGAGGGAGAAGTAGAAAATAAACAACAACATGAATATGACCAAGAACAGGAAAATCTTTTGAAAAGAAAAGAAAGCAAAGAAAGTGAAGGAAAAGGAAGAGAACGTTACTAAGATACAAGAAGTAGGAAAACAGGAAAGCTTTGGTTTTCCCGTTTCTAGGCACAGTATTCCAGTTCCAATGTGGAGAGATAGCGAAACCGGGTTTTATGATCGAGAAACGATTCATAAAACAATCAAAGAAATTGTTTTCAAAGATGTTTAGTGTCTGTGCTAATTAAGTTTTTATTTGCTTAGCTGGAATAAAAAGTCGCTAACAGCATAGTGGCTTATGCGAAGTATTTAAGGGCATGTGATACTTAGAAAATTGTCACTTTTACCAGTTTTAGGTCCCCCCGGCTTTTTTTCTAGAATAATAAATATTTTGTCTTAAAAATTTGAGAAATGATAGCAAAAATGCTAACGGACGTCCCCACACACTTTTTTTGTGAGTTAATTCAAAAAAGTTTTGATTGAGCAAAATGTGATTAATTTGCATAGCGCTTAGGAATTAGAATCGATTTTTTCAGTTTTATATTCCCCCGGTTTTTTTCTTAGGATAAGAAATATTTTGTCTTAAAAAGCTGGAAAATGATAGTGAACATGCTAACGGATGTCCACACACGCTTTTTTTGTGTTTTTTTTTTCGAAAAAATTTGATATTGCTAACAACGTGTGTATATTTTGAGGTCATGTGCGTTATAATTCACCCGAGCGTTACTTCCAAACTACACAATATTTTTGGCCGTAAACTTTGAACTTACAAATAAACATAGTAACTATAATCTCCCGGAACTAACCTGGTTTGCAGGCAATGAAAAAAGTTTATTTCATAAATAATTACCAAATTATCGGAAATCCAGAGATAAAAAACGACGTAACGTCATAATAATGCACATACATAAAAATTTTATTTAGCACAATACATTTTTTTGTTATGATTCCTCAAAAAAGAGTCCGGGGACGTCCGTTATGATATTTTATAGCGTCTCCGAATTAAGTTTTTAAAATTTTTCATTTTTGTGGAAAAAAGTCGGGGGAACTGTAGCCGACTGACCACACGATGAAGTATCACATGCCCTTAAGGAGCGATTTGCATGCACAGCATTTTAGGGTTGAAATAAAAAATATGAACGAATCTATGACAATCCTAAACATAGCCATCAATTCTGAATTGCTCACTAAACACGATGAAGGTGACCATGGAAAATTCTAACAGATTCGTGGCATAGAACTTGATCATTTGAAGGGAATATTAAAAGCATCGCTCTATGAGAAATTTGCAACTGGATGTAATTAAAAACTTAGATTTTGATATGTGGAATAACGGATATGCCTAAGACGAACAAGTATTCTCACACGGCATACAATTAAGCCGGAGATATGCCGTGAAGATTGATTTAAGTTACAAAGTAAAGACCTTCCAGATTTGAATCAATTGTAAATTGAAGAAAAAACTGAGGAATCCGTGCCATAAATGTGGCTTTAAATACAAGGGCAATAGTGTACTCTGAGGGACAGTTGAAAGCACTGCAGGCTGATGATGCTTATGGAAAGAAAAAGGTTCGAGTATTACACATGGATTCAACAAGTGCACTGGTACGCAAACCAAAAACTGTTAAGTGCAGCGCAATGCACCTTTAATTTCTGGTATGTCGAATCGTGGAATCAGAAATTCCCGTAGCTGAACGGATTACAGCTGACGACGATACAGAATCTATCAGTGTTTTTCTTTTATAATTTCAAATTTTTGTAATCAAAGTAACTTCTTTCTTTCTTTTTAAAGCCTTTCTTTCATGCAATCATGATCAATTAATCTTGGGCATCCATAAATGCTATTGTGGATATTTGAAATAAGATGCCCATTATTAATTACCTGAAAATGACATACGAGTATGCTGTAAATAGCAGAATTCATGTGGATATTACATATCTGTTGACGAAAAACAAAGTAAAAGCAGAGCAAGTTCGCCCACTTTTTGTAGCAAGGGCAGCTGAACGAGAAGAAGATATTGATAGCTTGAGCGAGGAAATTATATCTATAGAAGAAACAATGCAAGAATTGAAGATTAAAAAATATAAAGATATACTGTACCTGAAAAGTATGCGCCAGAATTTGCTCAATATGTCATGAATCCCGGTATGTGGTTCACTAATACTTAACTTAATCGATAAGGACATCTCACGAGTCAGCAGTGTTTATGTTAAGGCTCGTTAGAAAGTTATGAAAATTGACGTACTTGTTAAACAAAAGAATAACTCGATTCCACAAACGGTACGAAAAATAAAAGAGCACGTTGAATCTTTAGTATCAGAAGCTTTAGTAGCTGCTTCAAATCCATTTGTGAAGGATGTATGGCGACGGGGTAAAAAAACAGATAGAAGAGAAAGCCTCTTAGAAGGTGTTGAAATTAAGCATATAGTGAAAAAACGTATAGAATCGAAATCTGAAAAGAAAGAACCATCTAAGGAAGAAAAAATAATTATATCAAAAGCAGCACAAGTTCGCCTGTTAGGAAAAGAAAGAAAAAGAATGCAATGATTAATAATAACTAAGCAGACCACAGAAGCAGACGAAGAGAATATTGAAGAATGTGATATTCCATCAGAATAGAATCCGGTAATTATTGTATTGACGACATTAAAATTGCATTCAATACGGAAAATTTGAGAAAGAAGCATACAAAAAAAGAGTAAAAGAGCCTATGCAAGCACACAAAAAATGTCTGAAGAAGGTAGAAAATTTAATTATAACATCAGGAGACGATACGGAAATCGATAACCTAAAAAGAAATCACATAAAGGGGAAACATTTCATTATTTGGCAAATGGAATATTGATAACATGGAATTCTACATAGAGTCTAGATAAAACCTGCTTGAAGTTGGAAAATATACGACTTATAGTGAAATAATCTCAGCGACAAGGAATTTGATATATCCTGTAAGCATTTCAATTCTATCTTAGACGAAAAAGGATTTGTGAATTGTCAGATCATTGATGCGTACGCAGTTACGAATATGAAGGTTCGGAATCCGAAAATAATGTATATGCCAACGAACGACACGCGTACAGCTGTTGATGATTATAATAGACAAAGAAGAAAAACCTACATTTGTAGCAAAATATCTTACTCGAATAATGTCGGGAGTAAAATATTATAACGAGCGGCATTTAATTCTAACAAAACATGGCGAAGGCTTTCTCGCCTGTTATTGGCAAAAGAGTAAGAGTGCCAGAATTACGCAAAAGAGCGCGCATAATTAGCCAATTTATTGATTTATTTCTGGAAACCATCATGAGCACAAGGAAAATGTTTCTTAATGCGTTACGATATAGAGCACCGACGTTCATTAGCTTTAAGTAACGCAACCAGTTTAATTGTGAAAGGAATATCTCTTAAACGTACGACAAAAAGCACGTTGATTGGAACCGAGCCGCTGTGCCTAGGCAGGTATTTGCTAATGCATTAAAAGTGTAAATAAAGAGTTATTTGTTTTAAAAAAGTGCGAGCGCTGAAAGAAATTGTTTTCCTTTCAGTGTTTTCCTTTCATCTGAAACCTTGAGCGTATTTCGTACGCTGCATACGGCAAAGTGGGTTTGTATTGCTAGCAGCCACAACCGTTTAGTGGCCACTATCTCAAAAACAAATGAATACAAGAAACGCACCGATAGACGAAAAAACAAAAGAATATCGCAGAAATAGTGAGCGCCACATTCTGCCGTCCCGAGAAGAAAAGTCTTTGTAGCATTTGTTTTTTCACCTAAATTATTTTTGTGATATTCAGTTGTTTTTTCGTCTATCGGTTCGTTTCTTATGTTCATTTGTTTTTTTTATTGAAAGTGCATTGTACATATTGGGCATTATTCCTGAACTGCCCTAACTTTAAAAGTCATGTCTTCCGATTGGCTTCAAATTTTCAGAGTTTGTTTGCCTATTTAATAGTATTACAGCCACCAATTTATAGACTTTCACTACCATCCCTCCTCGAACTTCAGGGGGTAAAATTTGCACCCCCGGGCAAAGCGGGTATTTTCAAATGACCATAACTTCCTTTCTACAAATAAGAATTGAATTTTCTATGAGTCATTTCTGGGGGTTTTTTCGGGCTCTTTCATTTTGTGAAATCTCTTGTTTTCAATTTTTTATTTTTATAAACAAATTGCCATTTAAAATGTTTATTTAACATTTTCTACTGTACGGGCAGTTTTTATTTTCTTAAAGTGTTTTTAAACAAAAGCTTAACTTTTTCCGATAAAAATGCTGTTTGGCATTTTTAAATTGAAAATAGCTATGTAGTTATGCGAAGACATCCGAGCGAAACCCTTCGTCGCGCGCTCGTACAGGTTGGCCAGTCCAACCGCGGACTTGGTTCTATGCATGATTCTTCAGCGAAGCTGCACTAAATTCATCGTAATTGAATGATGAAAAGAATGACTCTTTCCTTTAAATGATTCTTAACCCATTCGAATACCTCCATCAATGTTAGGATTGGAGTCTGTGCTGAGCGCTGCAAGCTAGCTTTTGCCACAAGTCTTTTCAAATTTTCACCAATCCCCTTACCTGGACCTTTTCCATGTGCAATTGCCTGGAAATGTGTTTCTGCGGAAATTCCCAAATCTTTTTGTGATTTAATAGATTTATAAATACAGATTTATATTTTAAATTCGGCGCAGCTTCGTGTGTCACATAATAAATTTTGTTTACAACGCTGAATTTCTTCTTGAGGTACTCGTTGATGAGCTTCTGAAATTTGTACACAGTTACAGTATCATGACTTAAACAATCTGAGATTATTGCCATGCTGAAATCCTTCAGTTCCTTTTCATCTTTGTAATAAATAACTACTGTAAATATAGTTTCTTGATTACACAGACACAAAAAAAGTGTGCGGATCTGGTAACAAGACACACGTATTCCTATGGATTTTGGGGCGCTGAATTCAAATTTGGTATCAAAAATCACCCATCACGTCAT
>NC_046657.1:149809461-149817704 GCF_010883055.1 Belonocnema kinseyi
CTAACCTGAATTAACAGAAATTTATTGAACTACACGTAAAGCTCTGGAAGCATATTTTCCCAGTAGCAAATGTGTGCTACATCGAATGGGCCAACTCGAGCCAAACCTAGAAATAAATCTAACCTAACCTCACGAAACACAATTAAACTGATTGCGTTGTCCCGTTGTGTTTGCGGTACCGTTTGAATTAGCTCGGGCTTAACCTGCAAAGAGGTAAAACATATCCTAACCTAACCTAACTTAACTTTACGTAACACAATTAAACTCATTGTGTTTTTCCGTTGTGTTTGCGGTACCGTTTCATTCAGCTTCGGCTTAACCTACGTAGAGGTTTAACCTATCCTAAACTAACAAAACCTGACCTGACCGAACCTAGCCGAATGAAATTCAACCACGCTTGTAGCTATGTAAGCGTACGGTTCTCAGTCTTAAATGTGTGCTACATTTAATAGGTTAACTCGATCTTAACCTACAAATGAATCTAACTTAACAGAACCTAACGAAATTTTGCTTAACGCAACACAACTTAAGTGTTCCCGTTGTAACACAATAAAATTCATTTGATTGTACTACAGGTGGTTATAAATTTAGACGCACATTACCCATTAGAAGAAACTTAGAACTACAAGTAGCATTGACCCCATTTCAATTAACCTGACAATGTTTGTATCAATTAAAATATATAACTGTAACTTAAACATGCAAATGAATAATTATCGTGATTAAATTGATTCATACACCTACTTCAGTCTATTTTCTGCCTGCTATAACGTGTCCTTTTTTCTTCGAAGGAACGATGCAAAGGGTTACGCTTACGTTTAAGACCAACATTCGTTTCCCTTTTCAACATCCAGCAAAAATCAGCCATCATGGCCTCGTCCCATCTACCCTGATATCGTTGTTCCATCACTTTCATGTATTTATGAAAACGTTCCCCTTGTTCTTCGCTGAAATCACCAATATTTTCTGGAAACTTATCCCGATGGGAATCTAGAAAGAGAAGTTTTAAATTCATCAAGCAGCCTAACGTTTTGTAGTTTCTTATCATTTTCGCAACAATATTCTCGTAGTCTAGACATTTTTTTGTTACCGAGGAAATTTGCGTTTACTGCTTTAAAACTTTCGCAAGCGTCCATTTCAATTTTTGTCATGTGGCTCACGAAATTAGTATCTCTTGTCAATATTCGAATCTGTGGTCCATCAAAGACTCCTTCTTTCAATTTAGAGTCTGAAATATTAGGGAATTTAAGGGATATATACTTATAGCATTGTCCATCTTTGTCTAACGCCTTAACAAATTGCTTCATGAGCCCAAGCTTTATGTGGAGGGGTGGTAGTAAATTTTTTTCTGGATCAACGAGGCTTTGGTTGATGATATTATGAGAACCAGGTTTGAATGAATCTCTTAAAGGCCAATGTTTTTTGCTGTAATGATTGGCTAGCTCTCTGCTAATCCACAGGCATATAAAGCATGGCTCTCTCGTGAAACCCGATTGTTGGCCTAATATCATTGTTATGATTTTGAGATCACATATTTGCCATTTGTGATAAGTGTAATTAACTTTTTCAAGAAGCATTTTAACATTGTTATATTCGTTTTTGATGACCGTTCAGTGAGCTATAGGGATAGGAGCGTAAGTATTCGTGTTATACAGTAAAACAGCCTTAATGCTGCGTTTTGACGAATCAATGACAAGTCGCCATTCTTCGTCACTGTACACATTTTTCTTCAAGTGGTTCATTAGTCCGTTAACGTCAGTGCAGTACACCAAAGACGTCTCTTCGTCTTTAACGAAAAACTTTCTGAATTCTTTTTCCCCGTCGCGATAGAATGAAACTTTTGTCTTTGGCTCTAGAAGATTTCTTCTTTTTCGAAATGAAACGACAAATTCAGCGCCGTCTTTCGGTAATCCAAGATCTCTAATAAAATCATTCAATTCTAATTGCAACACTAATATTGGAACCTTCAATTTCATTTTATGCACGCCATATTCGTTATCTTTTTCGTCATTTTCATCGGAATCATCACAACTATTTTCTGTTCGATCACTGCTTTTACTAACGTCTCCATGACGTTGACTTTCAACTTCCATTCTATCATCTTCTAAAGCGCTTAAATCAGTCTGGCGTGCATTTTTATTGATTTCAATTGCTCTTGTTACTGTGCACACATTATTGTACGAAATTTTAGTTTTATTTTTAGCGTTGAACCCTTTGACGGAATTCGTGCAAAAGTAGCAGTCCTTCGCAATAACCGGTTTTTTTCATGTGGTTGGTGTAGAGTACTTGCGGTACTTTTCGTTGTTTGAATTTTTTAGACGATACAAGATAAGTCTGCTGGAATTGCAAATGACGTGAGGAACCCATTTTGTTTCTTGGTGCGGCAATTTACGGCCAAAACACATTTCGTAAAGACTTTTCGCTTCCTCGTCGATTGATTTTCGCAAACTGCTCACTTCATGATGGATTTTCGCAAACCATAGGAATACGTGTGTCTTGTTACCAGATTCGCACACTTTTTTTTGTGTGGCTGTGTTATTGATTAAAAAGAAAATTTTAATTGCACATAGGTGTTTTAATATTATAGGAAATAACTCTGTTCTTAAAATTTTGCTATCGCAGCATACAATTTTAAAACTTTTTCAAACTTTGAAAGAGGTAAGAAAAATGAAATACATAATGGGGCAAAAGCTTAGTATGTCTTAATTTAAGAATAAAGTTTTCTTACGGATATTGAGATTTCTGAGCAAATTTTAAATAATTGAAATTTGATTTTAAAACATACGAAACAAAATCTAGAAGAATTCAGGACAGTTAAAAGATTTTTTAGGAAAACTGAATGATTTGAAAAGATATTTCGAAGGCGTAGAATTTTTGTAGTTCTTAAAGTAATTTAAAATTTGGAAATTTTTAAAAAATTAAAATTTTCTACACAGTTTAAAAACAATTTTTAAAAATTTTATAAAATGTTGAGTATTGCGAAAAAAATGTTAGAAGCTTTTTAAAGTGTCCGTTGATAAAGGCAGGTTCGCAATTGTGTGTAATGGGACAACCAAACAATCGGCGCATTTCTTAATAAGGCAGCTTGGAATCTGATCTATACCTGCTGTAAGTTTAACAGATAATTTTTTTATATAATCAGATAAATGAAATTTAGTAATCTGGCTATAATCGCCGAGATAGCTTTGTGATTTCTTAATGATACCCGCACGGAGTTGCGTAATAGGTTTATACACTTTGTTAAATAAATTGGCAAACGCGTCAACAATATCTTGCTGTGTAGAAATCTCAGCTCCCATGTGGTGCATGATTCCCGAAATTCTTGAGGTTTTTCTAATGGCATCAGTGTGTTACTAAAAAGTAGACGGCGAGCTTTGAATACTATTCTCTATCTTTGCTAGATAAGACGCGTGTGCATTTTTTATTGTATATTTTATATAGTAGCAGATCTAAGTTCTCTAATTACATGTAGATAATAACCATTGTGGGTGTAATTATGTATTTTTCTATAGTTTTCTTTTAATCTTATATGATTAATGACTTGTTTAGTATAACAAGGGGGGTAGTTTTGCTTACTTTTGTTAATAGATAATGAGTACGTGCCAATTTCGTTTATTTATTTTCGTAGGAACCCGTGTGGAAATAATTCCTGGCAGACTGGAATTATTCTAGCGCCACTACTGGATTATTCGTGCCTATCTGTTCACGCCGAATTAGATTGGCGATCTTTTGGCGCTATCTATACCTACTAGATAGAAAAGTCCATCACGCAGTTCTATGTAGATCCACTAATGTCGCTGGCCAGAATTTGACATACATTAAAATAAAAATTCCGTCTAAAATCTAGCTTGGCTCTAGAAAGTACTTATATTTGGACTTTGAAAAAGAAGGCGTCATTAAAAACTAATTAATACAAGATAACAAATTACATTTATTGTAGTGCTTAAATCAAAGGAAATATAAGAAATAAAGTTGCCTGTGTTGTCAGTGTTGTCTCATAGCGCAGATTTGTTAATATAATTCATTAGTGAATATCGATTGATCTGGCGCACTATACATTGTTTATTGGTAAACTATTGAATAAAAGACAAAGCTAATATAAAAACTTTTTGCTGAATAAAGACATTTTATCGTTAGGCTTTCTGGGAAAGTAATTTTCCTTTTCGTATGACATGTATCCAGTACTCATCTACATTAAAATGCCATATTTCCTAACTTCAAATATTACGCAGTGCTACCAACAGCACTCAACTTTCATCATGCAGTGCAATTTCAAAACCGGTACCAAAAATTTTGGCAACAATGACGCGAACCGGATTGCAAGAATCAGATGTTTGCCATGTCGCCATTCAGTGTGAATACTTTTCGGTTCGCGACCACCAGGTTTGAAGTTTTCCAGATCCTGTTTCGACGTAAGGGCGTTGGAATCACGACCCAACGTCAAAACTGGATTTTCTCATTTTACTCCATAAATACTAGAATTACATAGTTTCTAGGTAATCAGGGCTTAGTCCTCTGTTCAATTAAATCTTCATTCGGAGTAGAATATTGGCTAATTCCAATAATTTTTGTATAAGGTGTTTTCTTTTATTCTAACCCTAGCATTTGAAAAAAACGTCTCACATAGAAGCTATTGAAATTAAATAATTTTTCACCTCGAATAAAAATTTGATTCAATGCGGGAATAGGCCCTAATGATTTGAAAAATATGTAATTCTAATATATATGGAGTAAAATGAGAATTCAATTTTGAGGTTGGCTTCTGTTTCCAAAACATTTACAATTGACATTTTCTTTTTCATCAATAACATTTGGAAAAATTCTGTCACAGAAGCACATACAGTGGTGCGCAAAAGTTTTGGGCCACATTGTTTTTCTGATCTATTCCTTCAAAGACGAACTCGAGTAAAAATCCATTGATGCGGGAATTATGTATACTATTTGTACCAAACATTAAGGTAGGTAGCAAGTTTTGAAAAAAAATTCCATTGTTTTTTTTCGATTATATTCCATATTGACGTGTGCAAAAGTATTGGGCCACTATGTTCAGATATCTCTAGAAGCGATGCTATGGTAACAACTTCGATTCCTCGCGTTTGTCAATTATTTAACCTATCAGATCAAGTCATTCTGAAGTCAAAATGCCGAGACATACGACCCATGACATTCGGGAAGCTGTGTTAAATCTTTCTGAACAAGGGAAGACTTTCGTGAAATTGCTGCCTCATTGAAAATTGGTAAGAGTACTGTAAATAAATTAATTGAGAAATTCAGTACTACCCAGAGTTTACTGGACCTCCCACGATCTGGGAGACCACGGAAAACGACAATTCGTGTTGACAAGATCATCAAACACAAATCAACAATTGATGTCAAGAAGACAGCATCTGAAATTGTCAATGAACTCCGCGATGAAAACCTTGCTAACGTGAGTAGGAGCACTGTGGCTTGTCGTTTGAACGATATGGGACTGTTCGGACGCGTTGCTGCTAAGAAACCCTTGATCAGCAAGAAGAATCAGAAGGCCCGATTGGATTTTGCGAAGAAATACCAACACTAGGCTCCGGAGCAGTGGACTAAAGTACGTTTTTCTGACGAATCGAAATTCAAGCTATTCGAAAGTGATGGTAAGAAGTATGTTCGACATCCGAAAAATAGCAGATACGATTCTCGGTATCAAATTCCAACAGTCAAACACGGAGGTAGATCAGTCATGATTTGAGGCGCTATGTCTTCACAAGAAATAGGTCCACTGCACAAGATTGAAGGCATCGTGGACAAAGTTATGTATCGAGATATTATGGCAGAAAAAATGTTACCATATTCTAGAAGAAAAATGGTCAAAAATTGGATTTTCCAGCAAGAGAACGATCCGAAACATAAGTCGAAGCTGGTTCAGGAATTTTTGAAAGGGCGAAAAGTGAAGCTTCTGGATCATCCAGCTCAATCTCCAGACCTAAATCCTAGACTTATGGCGAACTCTTCAGAAAGGATGGGAAAAAATACCGAAAGACTTCGTTCAACGCTTAGTTGATACAATGCCTCGACGATGTGCTGCTGTAATTGCTGCTAAGGGTATGGCTATAAAGCATTAATCAATATGCAACGGAATAGTAACTTTCTTCTTGATTTTATGAACGTTAACTATTTTATGAACCCATGGGATAAGTGTGGCCCATTATTTCTGAACACTGTCGTAACAAACAATGTGAATGGGATTGTCAACAAACTTCATTAAAAATATGTAAATGTTGTAGTTTTGTAGTTCAATAAAATACTGAAATTTTATATATATATACAATTTTTCTCAACTGCTTTTATTCACCAGATATAGTCAAAAATGTGTTTGGCCCAAAACTATTGCACACCACTGTACGAGCTATATTCCATTTTTCTTACAGAAATCTGGAATTTGTTAATATTCTCAATGTAGTGCATAGAGCTTTCATATCAGGAATTATTTAATTATAAAAATAAGTATTAAATTTTCAATCTAGGTCGCATCTGGATCAACTAGATTTTACTAGATTCATTTGAACGCGCCAGTACCGCTGTTGTAGATAGCTGCTAGTAGATTTAAGCATTACATTTGCGTACTGCCCCAGTATACTTTCTCCAAATAGCGCCAGTATAGACTAGTAGCAGTCTAGACTGGAACAGTGTAGCGCCATGAATTATTTCCACACGGGAAACCTTTGATTCTTCCCGAGAAGTGGTACTGATGCTTCAAAAAGTAGAGTCAAATGAGGGTAATATCCATAAACTAGTAATATTGGAAAATCAAAATCCGTTACTTGACAAGGAAATGTAGAGAGGACAATATCAAGATATCTGTTCATAAAATTCATTACGCTATTATATTTCGTGAATTGATGAAATTCCAGGAAAGGCACATAGTATAGCTGCTTTACGATCATAAATTCCTAAACACACATAATCTTTAAATTTGGGAACTCTAAAATCCCCTGCAATCAGTACTTTGTCATTCCATATTAAACTTGTGGTTGAAATGACCTCCAAGAAATTATCAAGCTTTTCATATGCGATATCATGCGGAATATATATAGCTAATAAGACAAATGCGTTACCTTCAAGAATTATTTTGACATCTACCAGGTCTATCTTGAATGTCAAGTTATAAATATTACTTATATCTACTGATCCTGAGATAAATATTATTTTTATTGCGACAAGTACACTCCCACCTTTTTTATTTTTTCTATCACTCGTATAAACGTTGAATAGATTTAAATCAAAAATTTCTGTATTGTTTAAATTAGGCTTCAACCATGTTTCAGTCAAAATCAAAATATTATAATATGAGATATCAGGTGAAATAGTTAGATCCATAAATTTAGTATTAATACCTCGTACATTCTGATAATAAATTCTAATTTCGTTTAACTGACTTAAATCTATAACATACGTACAATTTAATTTGACAGTGGATTCATCTGAATAACTACAGTTATCATGTTGAGCGGGGATCGTTGTTTTATTGTGATTATCTTCGGTTCCCCAAGATGTTCTACAATTTTCAAATTTCCCTCTCCTTGAGATATACGTTATAAAATATAAAAGATATCCTTGAGATATGCGTTATCAATTTGTCTTTTTCAAATGTTTTAATCTTTTAAAATATTCTCTAGGAAATAATGTTTCCCAACATCATTATTTAAAATTTTATCGATTTAATTTTTAAATTTTATTATTCTCTAATTTTTTTTAAACTATTAACCCATCTAATCATGTTTTTATTTTAAAATGAGTATCCTGAAAGTATTTTTTGTAATTGTTGAAATCTTTTTAAATTAATGTTTCTACATAAAAAAAACGTTTTACATTTTTCATGCGTTAAATGTTTTTGTTTTGCAATTAAACCATATTTTCAATAAAAGAGAGCTCGGATTTGGAGCAAGGAGGTAGGCCAAAGACAAAACACCATTAGTTACAATAAAGAACGGAACTTAAGGTTTATTAAATCCTGGCATAAAAAACCTCCACTCAGTGAGTGGAGGAAAAAGCCTTTACAATGCTAAACTTATAACTACAAAGGCAAACTCACCAAAACGCCGTTCACACAAACCAATGACGGGAATCAACAATCCAAGCGGTGATCCACAGAACTGATCCAAGTACAGGCGGTGATCCATAGAAACAATCCAAATATACAACGCTAGCACTTCACACTTGAATGATCACAAACGATCCACCACATGACAAAGCACAGCTCGAGCGCACAC
>NC_046657.1:149817804-149818854 GCF_010883055.1 Belonocnema kinseyi
TAGGTTTTTGGAGTCGCTAATTACGAATCTGGCATCCGTTGAACTCTATCGCTTCAGGTTCAATGTCATTTGAAGGTCATTTGAAGGTCAAATCGAGAAAAACCGGTAAAAAATAAAAAGTTATATGTTTTTGGGGTCGCTGACTGCGAACCTGGTGTCCGCTGACCTTTATCGCGTCAGGTTCAAGGTCATGGGAAGGTAAAATCGAGAGAAAACGCTGAAAAAAATATGTTATAGGTTTTCGGGGTTTTCTCGATTTGACCTTCAAATGACCTTGAACCTGAAGCGATAGAGTTCAACGGATGCCAGATTCATAATTAGCGACTCCAAAAACCTATAACGTATTTTTTTGGATTTTTTACCGTTTTCTCTCGATTTGACCTTCCAATGACCTTGAACCTAATTCGATAAAAGTCAAAGGACGCCAGATTTGTATTCGGCGACCCCGAAGACCATAGTAAACCCAAGCTTACCTCAGAATACATGTTTAAGAGTGTCAAATCTCTCGAAAATACAGTTGGTGGGTAGTGGTGTTTCCTATATTTGTAGGGGGGTGGGGGTGGCTGGGGGGTGGAGGGTAGTCCGCTTAGCGTGCAATCGACTAGGGATACTTATAAGATACTACCATGATTTTTTCAGATTTTTTGGTCCAAAAATAAATTAGGCCAAAAACCGGCCTTACCGACCCTCCCCCTTTCATTGATAATTAGTGACTCTTGACTTAATCACGATTTACATTCGCGACGAGTGATTAAGAATCACTGAAACGAAATATTTCTTCTGTATTAAATATCGTTTTCAAATAAAATAAATGTATTCATAGGTTCTGTATGTTTTTAATACATAATTAAAGATTTAAATATATATAATTAAAAATTTGTCATAAGGACAACCGCAGGATTTCGCCGGGAGTGGGTGCTAATCTGAATAATTGCACCCGCTTCCAGGGAAATCGCGGTAAAATTTCAGCCATAACCACGTCTCACAACCGTGAGATAGGTGGTTACAGTCTGCAAAGGAATCAATACGACGATCCAGCAAAAGCCTCGT
>NC_046657.1:149818954-149820759 GCF_010883055.1 Belonocnema kinseyi
GCATGAAAGAGGGAGCTCTTCTTAATATTCTGACACCAAAATCATGTCGATACACCTTACCGACTGCGAGTAAAGCCACCCACGCTTTAACTTGACAGACTGCATGTATATGATTGTTATATTTTTGCGTCATGCCTAGAAATATATTGGTGTATTAGCTAGAAAGATTATAGGCAGTTCAACCAGAAAACGCAGCTAGATAGGCTGTCAAATGTAGCTAGATTTTTCACCTAGAATGTGTAGCTGAACCTGGTTAGGTGTGACACCGATACTTGTTCAGCAATATAAATATAGGCATGGGAGCTAAATTTTCTAGGTTCAGAACCTATATAATTTCTGCAAGAAATTTGTCCATTACAGATAATTATTTAGGAACACGAAATCCAGCGATACTTTCTAGCTGGGATAGCTAGAATTCTAGGTAATATACCTAAACATTTTTTTCAGTACAAGATCAGCAATTACATCTCCAGTTATGCTTTTGTCAATTAAAAAGTACGCAATTGGCTCAGTATAACGATTTTCTGCATCTAAGCTATCCAAAGAAAAGACCAGAACGTTACTTGCAGGCACGTTTTTCCTTCCCAAAGAAAGATTATTGCAAAATATTTGGAAAATAAGAATAAAAAAATCTTAGGCATTTTAAGAACCCGTCTTTACAGTTTTCAAAATAACAAAAAAATTTAGGAAAAATTGAACTCATTTTAAATTTGAATCAGATAATTTAAAAGTTCAAAAAGAATTAACAATAATTAAAAAATTGAATCGATTAAGAATTAGAAATAATTTAAATTTTAAAAAATTAATTTTTAGATAATATCACAAAACATTTAAAAAATTGCAAAACATAAATGTGAAATATTTTAAGGATACTTTTTAAAACTTTTCAACATTAAAAAAAAATAAGAAAGAGGTTACTCATTTTCGAAGACATTCAGATGGTCTACAAGTTTAAAAATAATTTCAAAATTGAATGGATTGAAAATTTTAAATAATATATATTTGGAAAAATTATTTCTTAAAGAATATTTGAAAAGATTAAACAATTTTTAATTGACAAATTTGAAATATTTTAAAGAAACTTTTTTGAAGTTTCCAAACTTAAGAAAAATATATAGGAAAAATTCAAATCATTTAAAAATATAATCAGAAGTTTAATAAGTTTAAAAAATAATTTACAAATTGAATGGTTTGGAAATTTGCAAATAATTTTGTACTTGGAGAAATTAATTTTTAGAGAATATTATAAAAGATTAAATTTTGGTTTGTTTAAATCTAAAATATTTTAAGGACACATTAAAATTTTTTAAAATATAATCACAAAATTGAAGAAAAATTTGACTCATTTTCAGAAATAATCAGATGGTTTAAAAGTTTTTAAATGATTTCAGAATAATTTAAAATTTCATTGGATTTAAAATTGTACAATGAGTTTATATTTCGAGAAAGTGATTGTTATAAAATATGTCCAAAGATTAAAAGAATGTTAAAAGAAAAATCTGAAGTATTCTAAGGAGACTTCTTAAAAGTTTTCAGAGTGTGAAAAAAATGTTAAAAATCGTTTTTAAAAATAAATAATTAGAAAATGTAACGGATAAAAAATATATATTTCAAATGGCTAATCAGTTTTGCAAATAAATAATTAAAACTGTTCGGTCAATTCGTGCCTTTGGACCTTGAGTTATTGTGCATACTATGCGGGCTTGTCTTCCATGGCCTTCGACCGATGAAAGCTAATTGTTTCTCCGGCGGACCATTGTTCGGTCACGTACTGAGATCGTAAAGTTTAGGAAAATTTGCAAGCG
>NC_046657.1:149820859-149822969 GCF_010883055.1 Belonocnema kinseyi
AGCCTTGGAGGAGATTATGTTGAGAAATAAAAAAAAAAATTCTTAAAAACGTTGTTTTTCTTGGTCAGGCCGGAAACTTATCAATCCACCCTCGTATATACACATATATTTTCGTTTCGGTTTTGATTCCTCTAGAATCAAACCGAAGGGCCTATGACAAAGCAACCGAACGCGTCCTCGGGTTGCGGATAGAGGGTCCGTGTACCAACGGTTTCTGCTAAATATGGTTACAAAAATAAATAGGCAGTCGCGGACAATTGTCCAGAGGTGGTCCCGAAGGAATTAACCCCCAAGCGGAGGTGTGAAAACCGTGCCGAAAGCTGAATGGCACCTGGGTGAGGTGTCTAGAACAGTGACTCTGGGATACCAGGCGACCTCTCAGAGTAAGCAGCCTTATCCTTGCATGTGGGGCTCTATAAGGATGGACGAACCCCTTTCCCTAGTTTCTCGTGGGAACAACAATGACAACACCAAACATAGTTGTAGTAATTGCGGTTCAAAACAACAGAACGCGCAGGGCTCCCGACAATGGGTCCGTCCACAATGCCGACCAATCTAGAGCCGGAAGAGCCGATTCCAGAGTGGCAGGTAGAAGGGCGCACAATACTCCTGCCGAAAATAGGCAACTTAGCTGACCAGAAGAACTACAGGCCAATAACTTGTCTTAACACGCTTTATAAGATATTCATAGCTATCCTAAATGATAGGATTGTTCGGGCAATTGAACCTGTGTGGCAAGAAATGTAGAAACAACGAGGCTCAAAGAAAGGCGTAGCCGGATGTCGGGAGAACCTGCTCATCGATAGATGTGTCTGCAAAGATGCAGCATTCTACCAGTGTGACCTATCGATGGCCTGGATTGATTATTGGAAAGCTTTCGATTCTACATTCCATAGACTTATCATCTGTCTTTTGGAAATCTTAAAGGTTCATCCGCAAAAAGTTGGGTGCATAGAGAGATTGATGCCGCTTTGGAAAACTAGATTTACTGTCTCATCTGGCAAAAATCGTGTGACAACTAACAAGGTCACGTTTCAGAGAGGTGTCTTTCAAGGCGACACCATGAGCCCACTCCTCTTTTGCCTTACATTATTGCCACTATCTCTAGCACTTCGCCATTCCGACGAGTACTTGTGCGGCAAACCTGCAGATCGAAAGTACAAGGTCACTCATGTATTTTACATGGACGATCTTAAGATCTATGCTAAAAACAGAGAGCAACTGCATCTAGCTCTGGGGATTGCCGAACGATATACTAAGGACATTGGAATAGAATTTGGGTTAGACCAATGCGCCAAGGTTTATTTGAAGCGAGAAAAACTTAATGGCATCCCTGAAGATCCTGAGCTCGTTGATAGAAACGCCATACGACACCTTTGCGCTGGAGAGACTTATACATACCTGGACGTGCCACAGATCCGCATTCAGGATGTAGCATCTATAAAGGATACGCTCAGAAGCAGATACAAACGTCTCATCCCACAGATTTGGTCTTCCGAACTGTCGGCGAGAAGCAAAGTATCTGCAACGAACATGCCTGCCGTCCCGGTACTACTCTATTCATTTGGAGTAGTTCCATGGACGAAGAACGAGCTCAGATCTCTTGATATCGGGACAACAAAGGTTATGTACATGAACAAAAGCATGCATCTTAAGTCTTCCGTTCCGCGACTGTACCTCTCACGCCGTCAAGGTGATCGCGGAATATTGCGTCTTGAATGTCTTCACAACAGGATTATTCTGGGTACAGCACATAGAGTTGCAAATGGAAGAGAACCTCTTCTTAGAATGGTCAGGAATCACGAAGAAGTGGGAAAAAGAGCATTTCTGTACAAAGCAGCGGAGGAGGCTGCTGAAACACTTGGACTTGACTTCAGTATTAGGGGTGCGCAAAATGCATCAAATCTTATTTATCTCGAGAACTCACTCTTGAAAGGCCGAATTAAGAAAGCACAAGAGAAAAACTTTCGCGATAGCTCCTCGATAAGAGGATGCACGGTATCTTCCGCAGAAATGTGAAGGATCAGTCAATATCTTGTGAGCTAACGTTTGCTTTCCTTAAATCGCCTGGATTGAAGTCTGGTACAGAGGGTTTCATTTTTGCATGCCA
>NC_046657.1:149823069-149825254 GCF_010883055.1 Belonocnema kinseyi
AGAGGGAGCTCTTCTTAATATTTTGACACCAAAATCATGTCGATACACCTTACCGACTGCGAGTAAAGCCACCCACGCTTTAACTTGACAGACTGTACGGCGGTAGGAAAGACATTTTAAAATACGGTAAAATGAAAATGATTAAAAGAATAAAAACTACACAGCCTGTAGCCGAGGTCGCTGTTTAATGATGTAGATCCAAGGGCTAAATACGGTCCTCTTTGCTTCCTTGATTTGAAACATTATTACAGGATATGTTAACCCTATTAACGTGGCCTAAATTGAAATTAGGATGATTAAACCTTGTTTCAGGCAAGTTTATGTGGTAACTTTACCGTATGGTTTAAAATAGATTTCTTATTAGAAGTAAGAGGAGTAAGTGAAATAAATTAAGTCGGGGTAGAAGGGCCATTGGAGTTTCCTCTATTTTTATTAAATTCTTCCGTAAAAAAATTATTAATTAAACAATCAATAACTCAAAAACTGCAACGGCCGTTTTATTCGTCGTAGCTCCAATATTCTTCGTGAATAATGAAGCTACGATAGGGAATAGATGACATATTAAGTTTCAGAATTTTTAACTCATTAGACTATTATAATATAACATAATTATTAATATACGTATATATTTATATATGTAATAGTATTAATATTTATATAATTTATATTTTATACATGAAATAACATAGCCTCAAAATATACGCATATCAAGAGGCGCGCGATCTATTCAAATCATGAGAATCGTCAGCATCGAAATCTGGAAATATAAAAATCCCAATATCCTGAATTTATTTCAAAGCAGTTAGCTGTTAACAGGTAGATATATAAATAGAATCGCCGAAGTGCTCCGACCGGCAATAGTGCACCTTCGAGTTTTCAAATTCAGAAGAGGAGAAATGGGTCGCGCGCGCAACTCAGTCATTTACAGCGTCTCCTACTATATTCACACGCACATAGCCCGGTCATAGTATTGGACCACATCTCGTTTCAGATCTGGGATCACTGGCCGAGAGTCGAAGAATAGTACGTAAGATCAGTACGTTTTGGAAAATCCGAGGTGTCAGAGTTCCGCTCTGCCTTCTCCTCTTGTGTAGAAAATTAACGTCTTACGCCTAAACCAGTTGAATCTCTGCTGTCTTTGAAAGCCCCCCCCCCCCTCATCTTATCCTCCGTGACATCGAGTCGCAGCATCACCTGCGAGCTACCCAGCCATCAATCTCTAAGGAATCTGTCGCGAAATCGTGCGTCACTACCAAGCAAAGTGACGTGTACCGAAATCCTCGTGCCGGTTTTTCTTTTTTCTATTTCGTTCGTGTTGATCCCTTCTTATAGTGTCGTGTATCAGTGACACCCTTTAATATTTCGAGTACCTCGATTCGTAGAAGAGCCTAGGCATGTCTACCCGCCAGTAAATTTAACCCGGCGAAACGAGTCATCAGCCGGGCCCAGCCATCCCATTATTAGGGACTGCCCGAACTCGCCGCCCTGCCCCTGGAAGTTTAAAATACCTCCAGCAGCAGCCCTCGCCGCACCAGGGGAGTTCATAAAATTTCGGTTCAAACCCATCGAGGAATCCAACGAGGTCAGTTTTCCTTCGCCTATACAGGCCCCTCGCGGCACCCCAAGTGCCGCTATCGTCCCAAAGGAACCAGATTCAGACACTCTTCTACTGTCAGCTTTCGAAACGCCGGGGACGTTCTCTCCCTCCTTGTTAGGATCTCCATCCGCGAAGCAGTTCTGCGGAAATCACCGTAGAAATTTAAATTTTGATGAGTAAGGTGGGTGGGTTCTTTCAGATCTAAAAAAAGGTCCCACAAACAAAAAAAACAAATGCCGCACTCTGCGACCACATAGATTTAATAAACTAAACATCCCTTCCTATGGACGGGTTATCCGCGTGGCAGCGATTACTCAAGGGTAACATAAAGCGGGTGCACCTACCCCCACCCACCAGCCAGGCCAATCCACCTCAAGGCATGCAGGGTCTTGACCTGTGGCTCGCCGCTCGACAGCATTCCAGCTCTTCAGCGTCACCGCGACGGGTGTAACCCAATTAGGGCAAGCCTAACCAGCGGTCCGTCACACCTTGCCGACACATGCAAGGTGTACTTGTCCTATCCTTTCGTCGAAACGTCCCCTTAATCCTCCTTCGTCACCCACACCCAATGCACGAGTGACCACTTAC
>NC_046657.1:149825264-149831560 GCF_010883055.1 Belonocnema kinseyi
CCCCCCCCCAAGCCGTTTGTTACGCACTGTCTTTCTATCCCGCACCTACGTCCACACATCTATACCGGGGTAGAAAACAATAATTTGTCTTCAACTAAAATATTAAATTCTCCAATTCATTATATCCATACACAGAATTTATGTCGGAAAAAGAATAATTTATTTACTCGTACTAATATTATTCCTAATCACATACTGAAGTGATAAATATTAGTAGAAACTGCATTTTGCGATCATAAGTGTAACACCATCTGATTATCTATGATTACTTAATTTTCAATTGCATGAGAGTTAACATTTTTTAAATTTAAATATTTATTTTAAATTGTCTTAAAAGCTAACATAATAAACATCTGGTAATATTCTTTAGATAATTTTAAAATTAATTCTCTACAAAAATCATTATTTAAAATAAATACTTATTAGATTTTTACTATTATTTTCACAGCAGCCTTCGAATTTTTCCAATTTTTTTGCAGCAAGTTTGTAAGATGTTTATGAGGGGTTTCCATAATCCACAAGGCCAAATTTTGACCATTTTTGACTCCATATTATTTTTTAGGAGGGGGTTCAATACTGTTGATATATAGTTATTTGGTATTGAATATCTTCCTTTGAAAAAGTAATTAGAACAATTCCTGACATAGAAAAGTTTATTTTCAAAACTGGAAACAGCTGAGTTGCACAAAATGTTTTCCCCGAAAACATGAGGCATCATAAAAAATGCAATTCAAAGACATTGTAAAAATAAGTTTGCTTTGTAAGTTTTCAATTTTTTCATTGAAAATGTTTTTATTAGAAATTGGATCATAAGTAATATTATTTTGGTTTTTAAAATCATAGAAAAACTATTAACTCTCATATAATTATCATTACAAGAACTCAAGTAGTCATAAAAAAATATTAAGAGTATCATATGAATCGTTGCCCACAATTTTTGAAATTGGAACTATGACTTTTTTTAATGGGACTTCCAAAAATCACCGGAATAATTTTTTCTCAATATTTCTCACACAAAATTTAACGAAAATAACATTTTGAGAGATCAAGAAACATTTGCAAAGTGTATTTAAATTTTAAAACGGAAATTATGTTTACTGCGTTTTCCCTTAACACAAGCTTATTTGTGTTAAGTGTCTTTATTTTCCAAAAACGCCTTGAAAGCTCTTTTGAACTGTTAAGGAAGCATAAAAATATAAATAAATAAATTAAAATAAATATCAATTACACTTATTCACCAATCACACTTAATCATAAACTTATTCATCACTTTTGATAAATAACTCTTTCTTTGGTGAAATTTGACTTAAATTTCGACCTGCATTAACAGTCTTAACTAAACCATTGAAGCTAAAATCTGCATATACATGACCGACAAAAGAGTCGTACTGTTATCAAGTTCTAGAATTTAATATACATTTTAATCTCCCATTTCCCCAAAAAGGTAATTAAAATCATAAAACTTTGGTAAAAACTACTGGGATTTAAGTTCCTTATTCTTAGATTATTAAACAAAAATTAACTTTTTTGGTACCCTACGATAGAGATCTCAGAGTATATGCTAAAGCTTCTCAAGGCTCAGAGAAGCTCTGAGAAATTATTTGCAGGAACTCAGGCAGATATATTTAACGGTCCAGGTAGCTCTTTTAAATGCTTTAAGGCTTTCAGATGGCCTTTCCGAAATTGAAATAAAAATAAGATCATAAATAATAAGCAGAGAGTTTGAAATTGAAATAAGAATTTGATCATAAATAACAAGCAGAGAGGCTATATCAATAGAGTAGCCGACACTCAAGGGTCCTTTTTTTAAGCTCTCGGATTAAAATTTAGAAATAGAGTTTTTTAAATGTCATAGTTAACAGCCTCAAACATAATAATTCGGGATCTACGGGTTTCGATGATTTCAGATATCTAACTTTCCTTTTAAATGTTTAAAATTGTAATCAGTACAACATTTTTCGTAAATGGATTGAGATACGACAAAAAATACAACCTTTTTGTAACTCAACTAGAAATATTATTACATAAGTTATAATTATACAGTAAATAAGTATAATGCAAGAATTTATGAATTTAAAAAACTATTAATAATTTGAACAGAAATTTAAAAAGGGATAGTCGGGTTAGCGACGGCCAAATGTTGTAAATAACTCTGCCCGCCCGGTACGTGAAAAATATACAAAGGAAACATTATATCACCGTCGCATCACTCTTAAAAGCCCAGTGGGCACCAAGTTTGGCTACGTCTTTACGACACCGTTACGACAGCTTTACGACAACTTTACGACATCGTATGTCCATGTCGTTAATGTGTCTTTACGATATCGTAAATAAGTCGTATGATCTGACGATGTCTTTACGACATCGCAAAGACACCGAAACGACATGGACATAGGATGTCGTAAAGATGCCGTTAAGACGTCGCCAAATTTTGTGCCCACTGGGAGGACCACTAAAAGGACCTTGAAAAGGAGCCAAATCGTTCTGACTATCTCTGAGACTAAATCATTCAAATCGAACCTGCAAATAGTCTCAAACGGGCCAGGCTACTTTGCCTGATAATACTCTGAGATTTCTATCGGTAGGGTGTCTGCAATGTCTTAGGTATATTTTTTTACTTAAATATGTTATAATATGTACATTTTTCAATAAAAGAATAAAATTTCTGATCCTAAATGAAACTGCTGGCTTTTTTACGTGAAAATTCTATTCTTGTAGTTCTATTGCGTCCTGAACGAGGGTTCGTTCAGGACGCAGTAGAAATAAAAGATGATTTTTATGATTTTCTTCTTATGAATTTTTGCAGCGAGTATTTAAGAGCAACGAATTGGAGGTTTTAATTATATTCATTTAATTATAAACGATCGATGTTATGCTAAATCGAAACGAAATGCAAAAATTTTTTTGAGGTTATACGCTCACTAAAAATGGAAGAATAACTTACCTTTGATAGCTTCAAAACAATTGTGGAGGTTCCAGCTTCTTAGAATGTCCCCTATTTCTGTAATTGGCTTCACGATTCTCGTGGCTTCACTGTTTATACTGTTCATTTTAAACCTTTTTAATTCTCACAAGACACGAGGCGTTATAGACTAGCTTTTTGCATTTACGGAAATGCCGGGCGTTAGTGATGCGCGAACTAATTCAAGGCGGTAATTTTGAAAAAGCATTTCAATTTATAGTCATACAACTAATGTTAAAATTATTTTAGGTTAGAATGTTTAATAAATAATAAATATTTTTATATATAAATTAATAAAAAATTACTTTGAGCTCATAGTTATTTGCAAATATAAGATTCTAGTGTTGTAGTACTCGTATAGCCACAGAATCTAAATTTTCTATTAAGAGCGATATAGCTGCTGCGCCTAAACGAATTAGCTGTACGAGCAAAATAATTTTAGGAAATATGCTGTTTTATCACGCCTGCTAGAATGTTTAGCAAATGAGGATAGAATTATCTCCCAAATTTTCTGTCTGCAGGAGACAGACGGTTCCTACATCTTAGCTATCTCGTTTGCAGTTCTACCTAAACTTTATTGCAAATTCAGCTATATCTCCCCAGCAATACATTTCTAGCTACAACAGCTATACAATTTTTTTCACTTTGTGAAGCGATGTGTGGCGAGACTGGCAGATTGTGGAGCAGATGTAAGTAATCAAAATTGCATATGGAAATCATTTGAATCAACGCAAGAGAAACCCTATTTCTAGAGGAAGGAACGAAAGTTCGTCTGCAGTTTCGATTTTCCGCATCTGATTAAAAGGATGCTAAATAAACTCAGGACGCACCAATATTTATATAATGATGATGGAAACATAATCGTTAATTACTAAGACTACGTAGCGGCATGGAACTATGACCGGAAAAGTACAACCAGTAATTTACTTGGCCACATTACGGAAGTCCACATGGATCCAAATAACTGGGAAATTATGAATGTTGAAAGAACATTTCAATTGTTTGGCAAAAGGTTTGCAGCAGCGATAAGGCTAGCTGAAGGAGATCCAGAAAGTGGAATTCACGGAACGTAGGATCAACCCAGTACAAGTTGGAAACTTACTGCTGGTTTTACAGAAGAAATGCACAGGGTCATTGATGGTGCCAACGCATATAAATTGTTGAATCAAGACCCGGCATAGCGACCATTATCATTGAGAAATCCAGAGATTGAAAAAAGGTTAACAAAGTTTGCGGACAAGGTCATAAACTTGGACTAACAACACAAAATCCAAAAGCAAAGCACTATGCCTAAAAGGTCTGCCATTTTCAATAAGTGCAATATTCTGTTTGTATTCTGCAATCAAGGATAATACTCCAAACTTTGAATTGGCAGTAGGACTTTGCAATCAATACTCTTTGGAAGATTTGTTCTCGAAAATTCGACAAAGATGAGGTCACAATAACAATACTACCGGAATAACGGTGCAACAGAGTTTGCGACACATACTCTCAAGTGGAAAGACTAACGGTCGTAGAGGTGCCAACGTTGGAATAGAAGTTAAAATGTTACACTTGTTGATAAACTCTCAAAGCGCTGTTGAGGAAGCATTTGGGCATTTGAGGAAGCATTCAGAGCAACTCGCAGCAGTAGAAGAAGAGGAGGACAATCAACGTAAAACTATCGAGATTGCTGCAGAGGCAATCGAAAGAAATGAGGATTTGGTCATCAATGAAACATAAAGCTTGAGTAAAAGGGAATTTCTGACTGTAAACTCACAGGAAAAGGTGGATTCCAATAATTTTGTAGAGAAAACTCCTTTTTACGAACAAAATTCGGTGACATTTTGCGCTGGATAAGTCGCTAGTAAATACTTCAAGGTATCAAAATGCGAAGCTTGTCAAGAAAACACGATGAAAACACCGATGGAAGAATCTCAGGATAACAAATATTACATTCGAATGAGAGAATATTCGCATTTGGATGAAGATGCTCCAGACGCTGTAAATTTGACGAGACTTACCAATCAATTCACAAACATAATATATCTACAACTCAAATCATTTGCGTCGTCATGGGGAAAATAATGGGCTTCTGATAATTTGATGCAACATTTGTCTGAAGAATCAGAACACCAAACGAGGCAGCATTTCCCAGAGTGGTTTAGGGTAGAGCATCCATGCCAGAACTACCGTCTAAATGCCCTGAAATTCGCGATGCGAATTAAAGTCTATGCAAAAACTAGAGAACGAAAGGGAAAGCGAAAAGCAGAAAAAAATCATATAAAGAAAAAGTGTGTGTGTGTGTTTATATGCATAGAGGCGCGGTCATATTGTAGAACTTGTGACGCTATGAATAATATTTTTTGTCTTTCCTTCTAGATTTTCTTCGACTGTCGCTGAGACACTCGTCAACTGGATTAGAGAATATGACGCCCTTGCCTTCTAAATTTCTAGCGACTGTCGAGCAAATTTCATACCGCTATTTATTTAAGCTTTGCAATTACCATTTTTGAATTCTTCTAAAATGTTTCATAATTTCCAGATAATTATTGACCACATTCTTCAACAAGAGGGTTTCAAAACTGTATTCGACTACTTCTCGCATCCAAAACTAATACACAAAGTCGACGAATTTTTAAGCGACTAATTATTTCCGAGTACATATTTCCCGTAGTTTATAAAAAAGCACAATCAATTTTGGAAGGGAAGTTTTTACGACCTCGATCGTAGCCTGCAATTATTTTATCTAAAATGTCTGAACAAGAGTTCAGAAGCACGAGTCGAATTAAGGCAGAGCGATCGGCATAAAAAAGACCCACACTACTTTCTGACACTGGCTTTGCAACAAAAAAAAAGGAATGAAAAATATCGCGATTTTCACAACAAATTTGACTTACTGTAATAACTTCATTAGAATGTAGTTGTGCATTTTTGTAATTTTAAGCAACAATTTTTATTACATATTTCTCAAATTTATCAACTGCATTTTTTTCACAAATGTTTTCCTAATGTTCATCAGTTTTTTCAAAAATTGTACCCACTGCTTCTTCTACAAGAAATAATGCTCTAAACTGGACTATTCTTAAATGTGCCCGAAATTCCGTACATTTTAAGAAAACTTCAGACTGCAAAATACAACAAAATTTATTGCATTAACAATATTAACATCTTCAAACTCACTTACGTATAAAACTTTCAGCTTTGAAATGGCTATTTACTTATAATGCTAGGATTTTCTGGGCTGAGTTGTTAAGCTTTACAGTCTGTCAAGTTAAAGCGTGGGTGGCTTTACTCGCAGTCGGTAAGGTGTATCGACATGATTTTGGTGTCAAAATATTAAGAAGAGCTCCCT
>NC_046657.1:149831660-149847268 GCF_010883055.1 Belonocnema kinseyi
AGGGAGCTCTTCTTAATATTTTGACACCAAAATCATGTCGATACACCTTACCGACTGCGAGTAAAGCCACCCACGCTTTAACTTGACAGACTGTAAAAGCAGTTGCCTACAATTTTCTTGCCGATAATAGAGTATCAAGACAGAATACAAAAAAAAGTTTAACGCTGTTTGATGAGTACTCTGCGTAAAACGGAGAGATGCGACTTCCCACAGCAGTGAGTTTCCGCCTGTTAAATTGTTTGGAAGAGGGAACAGAGAAACTGTAGAAGGGTTTAATATATTAGACCGAGTTTTTCGTTCGCGCCCCCGCTCCCTTCGTTACCTTTAGGAATCATAATCACTGCTGCTGCCTACCCTACATCATACTTTCAATGGAAAGATTCCCGGGAAGTACTCCACGGAAACTCTACGGAAATTCCACTTGGAAATTTCGTTGACTTCCCGTGAAAATTTTAATTACATTTCCGTCTGAAAATTGCAGCCTGTAATAGGCCCAGGAAGTTCCTATAAAACACTATACTATTTGGATTGGTCGCACTCCCGCGGTTACTGGGAAGATCCCTCATTATATGCTTCCGAATGCACCAAGTGTAAATGATACATCTTTCACTATGAAGTTAAGTTCCAAATGAATATTGCCCGATTATTTTTCTTACAATCCTTCATTGAACAACAACTTCCGAGTGCACCAGGTCTAAAGAAGAAATCTTCCTCGAGGAAGTTGAGTTCCAAATAAAGATTGGCCTTGCCAAAGCCTTGTTTTTCATGAACCGTTATTGGACGACAACTTCCAAGTTCACTATGTTTAAAAAATAATTCTTCTTCGAGGAATTTAAGTACTGAAATTATATTAGCCGAACTAAACCATTTTTTCTCGTGACCTGTCATTGATGTACAGTAACTACCGAGTGCACCAGGTCTAAAAATAATTCTTCATCGAGGATGTTAAACTTTAAATAAATATTAGCCATACCCGGCAGTTTTCTCTTATGACCCTTCATTCGACAACAACTTCTAAGTGCATCGGATCTACAAAATTTATTTTTCTCGAGAGTTGTAAGAATTTAATGAAGATTGGTCGCACCCAACCCTTTTTTCCATGACCCGTCATTGTACAACAACTTCTGAGTGCACCAGGTACAATCAAACATCCCGGATGAAGAAGTATCTTTTATATCTGATAATGTTGTATACCGTGTAGAAAAATGTTCTGGCGCTGCCCCGACTGAGATCAGACCACCTAGTTTCCAGTCTTAGCGCTCACCAGACGGTATATCCTGGGCCGGGCCAAAAGTGTAACATTTTTGTTTGTTAGCCCCAGGCCAGGCCGTTTGTTAAGCCGCTAGGCATGGGCTGGTCAACCGCGAGTTATTGGCTGGCCGATTGTTTGTGAAACTTGATTGACAAAAACTAGCAGTGTTTCACAGAGGTCAGAGTTAAGACATAACGGGTACTCCAAGTTGTGACGTCATCTGACAACTTTATTGTTTTAGTGACTTGGAAAATAATAATTTTTCATCATAAGCATTTGTGATTTAAAAAATTAAATTTCATCATGGACGCATGGTAACTTTTTCGGAATATATCAACAACAACAAATTTACTATTTAAACTTAGATTTCATTTCTTCCTAACTAGCTGATCAGCACCAAACCTGGGTCATACCATTATGTGAAGGTGTTAAAAAAAAAATTCTAGCGTTGATAGCTTGAATTTCTTATTTTCTATGTTTTTAAACACCCTGTTCTTGGCTCGCTGATCAGTGCCAGGTCTGGGCCAAACCAGACCGAACTTACAATTTTTTATCTTTTCTACACGGAGAGAAATAGAATTCGAAACCTGAGAGCAAAGGGGCGTAGCCTAATGCCCGCAACTTCGAGATGTACACTTCAAAAGCAAGGGTTCCGGGATAGTAGTTCTCGCGCCAAAGCGTGATAAAATCAAAGAGTAGTGCCGTGAATTAATTTCCCGAAATTTCTCTTCGTATAGCTGAATAGCGCCAAACCTGAGCCAGCCCAGTCCGTTAAGTTGATAAGAAAAGAAAGTCTTGTTTTGATAGTGTAAATTTCTTATTTTCTATCATTTGAAACACCCTGTATCATTTTTGCAATATGTCAAAAATTGGTTGTTCGAACTTCGAACTTTTTTTTATTCTTGGCTCACTGATCAGCGTCAGTCCTGGGGCAGAACAGACATTCCATACTGGACGGTCTAGATAATGTCAGACCTCGGCCAGAAAATCTTCAGACCTTGGCCAGATAATGTAGACCTGGGCCAGATCTGTCACCAGACATGTATTTTGTTTAACTGGTACACTTGGAAAAGGTCGTCAAATGACAGGTCGTAACAGTAGCCGTTAGGATGTGACCAATCCCTATGTAGCACTTAATTTCCTTGTATAAGATGTATTTTATGTACCTGGTGCAGTCAGAAGATGTTGTAAAATGACGGTTCATCCCACCGGGTGTACTTGAAAGGGGCGCTGACTTCCTACAAAATTTGTAGCTCAAAATTAAAATCTTTTATCGGTCCCTTTATTCTGCAATTTTTTTGAGTTTTACTGGGAAAACCCTAATGAAAAAAAACCGTAAAAGTCAAGTTTCAAATAAAAAATTTTTTCTTCAGCCACTTAAATTTATTGTAGAAATAGATTTTCGTTAATTGCTTGGCGAAACTTGCCAGCATAAAAAATTAGGCAGAGCTTGTCCGAAAAGGGCTAAATAAAAACCGTAATTTAGAGTACAAAGTAATCAACCCTAAGAAAATTTATACAAAAAGTTAATTCGGAACATTTGAGTGTAATGTTTTACAAAAAAATTTGTAAAAAAAATACTTTTGCAAGTTTAATTAAGAGTTAGTTTTTTTTTTCAATTGATCGTGCAAATATTAACAAAAAGAGCCTCATCCCAAAAACTACGTGACGAAAGATTAAAATTTTGTTCTTAAGTTAAATAATCATATAAATCTGAACAATCACTTTTATCAAATTTTGAAGTAAACTTTCACACGCAGCCAAAAAGAGACTTATTCGAAAAGGGCTCGACAAATGATTTATCATTTCAGCTTAGAATTGAATAATTGGAGGAATTATTTTTTTAATTAGGAAGGCTTTTATCAGCCATTTGCAGTATAATTGGGAAATTTTTGGATAACGAGCTTTACTTGAAAAAGAGCTGAAAGGGTGTATTTAATTTTGGGACTCAAATACAGTGAAATTCTTATGTAGCGCCGATTTTGGAGCTGACGGTGGGTGTGAACTAACTTATTATAGCCAGATCTGCTTTTGTTTGTTCACGTCCAAGTGACAACCGCAGATCTCCTGCAGCTCCTGTTACACCTACCTTTGGCGCGACGTCAATTCTAGGAAGGGCTGTACAAGGGAGGGCTATTGAAAGGTTTGACTGTAACTCACAAAAATTGCAGAAAAAAGGCCATATTCCGAAAGAGGACCAATGATAGATTTTAATGTTGAGCTTGAAATGTTCGTAGGAAATCAGCGCAACATATCCAACAGGAAAATTTAAAATGCCAGAAAAAAATCCAAACCCCCTTTCAAGCACACCTTGTCCAGTTACCACTGGGATGAGATTAATCATCATTTAAAAGTTAACATCCTCGACCAGGTGTTCACAAAAAAACTAAGGATAAAATTGGTTGCAGGTAATTTTTTATAGGGATCATTTTTTATTCAGACAACTTTGCTTCTTTCAAAATACATATGTTGTCATGGAAAAAAAGAAGCTTTAACCGATATTCGGGTAAAAATTATGCTGTGAAGTTAATTTTTGTCTCAGGTAATTTTTAACTCTGAATCAAGTTAAATTTTATCCTACGTTTTTTCTGTCATGAGGAAATTATAGCATCGTGGTTTTTCGTAACTTCTTGAATCCATTATAGGCTGCGATTTTCAGACGGAAATTTAGTGGAATATCCACGGAAAGGCAATGGAAGTACCAACTGGAATTTCCCTGGAATACTTTCCAGGGAATGTACCCAGTGGGTGCAAAGTTTGGCGACATGTTTACGACATCGATTCGATATTGTTACGACATATTTGCGACAACTTCACAACATCCTATGTCCATGTCGTTAAGGTGTCTTTACGTTGTCGTAAATAAGTCGTATGATCTGACGATATCTTTACGATATCGCAAAGACACCGAAACGACATGGACATAGCATGTCGTAAAGATGTCGTAACGATGTCGTAAGGACGTTGCCAAATTTTGTGCCTACTGGGTAACCACTTGGAATTTCGGAAGTTCTTTTCCGGAAATTCTTACCTTTTATTTCATTTGTTCAAAAATCGTGCAGTTGTACAGTTAATCCAATTTGTAAAGCGTAGCCGTTAATAATACGTCTACAACAGCCGGAACCTTATTGGTACGCCATAAAATTTAATAAAGCTTTATAAAGCCATCCCCAGTTTTGTTCTGTAGATTGATTTTAATAATGGTTCAAAACAAAACTTTTTTAATTTGTGAAGTCAGCGGATTATAAGTATAAAGTTGCAGATTGTATTTCTCATGAGGTAACAAGATGCACAGTGGGAAAAAAATGACTTTCTTGGTTCAAAATAACGTACAACACACAAATATTGACTGATTTGAACAAAAAAAAATTATGAAAAAAGCTGGTAAGATTTCAAAGAGAGTTGTCGAGTCTGATTTTTGAGTTAGGTTTTCGGTTTTTTTATAAATATACAAATGACGAAAAAATTGCGATTTTTTCTATTTGGCGATCCCAGTGCTCGTCAATAACAGCAAAATTGTTGAAATTGCCTACGTTGCATACCCAGCGAGCGCTAATTTTGGCGACGTTTTTGCGACATCGTTACGACATCTTTGCGACACCCTATGTCCGTGTCCTTTCGGTATCTTTGCGATATCGTAAAGACATCGTCAGATCATACGACTTATTTACGATATCGTAAAGACACCTTAAGGACATGGACATAGGATGTCGTAAAGTTGTCGTAAAGATGTCATAACGATGTCGTCAAGACGTCGCCAAACTTTGTACCCACTGGGTTAATCGATAAAAGTTAAGTGCACTCTTCCCTCATAGAGGCACCTGAGCGTACCGTAAAGTAGAACTAGAATCATATTTCGAAATTTTTATCGAAAATACCTATATATAATTCATTATTTTACTAATACGTCTTTTGTCATTACTAAATAAATAATTGTTTATAAAAGAAGCTTGGCTTCACCATTTATGATTACTTTGTGGCTATTTTCAAGAATTTTGGTGGTAAAAAAGTGATTGTAATTGATTGAAAATGCGTAATATGTTTTCTTTATCCATAAGCAAATATTTTTATTTATAATTTTCATAAAAGATCTTGCCATAGCCACTGTTGAATACTTTTTGAATGCCTTTGTGGCAAAAAAGTAATTATAAATTATTAAAACTGTAATAGTTTTTGTTTTCATCGATAAACAATTGGTTTTTTCATGATTTCTTGTTAACATATCTTCTAATGAATGCTTTTCCTACATTTAATTTTATACATACCTTCAAGACAGTTGTAATTCGCTGTGATTTCTGTAAATTAAACATACATGATTTTACCATTTTCGCGCATTAAAAATTAGGAAGCAATTGATTATTTGAGAGTACAGTGAAACTCTTCTATAGCGCCGAATTTGGGGCTGACGGTGGGTGGAAACTAACTCATTATAGCTCGATCCGCTTTTGTTTGTTCACGCTTGAGTGCTCGCCTGAGTGAAAACCGCGTACCTCACGCACTCCACGCAGCTCCCGTTACACCTACCCGCGGTGCAGCGTCAATTCTCGGATAGACTATAGAAGGGAAGGCTATTGAAGGGTTTCACTGAAATTACATATCAAATGTAAGTAAAATGTAAGTATTGAAAAATAAGTAGTAAAACATTTCATGGATTAATTTATTATTTATTAAATTTGTAATTGAATTAATTACGGACTTCATGTATGAGCTAAAAATTATTTCCAATTTTTTTTCTAAATAAACACGCATTCGTACAACACTCAAGAGATTAAGTGTTTATAAAAGATAAGCATTATAGATTTCCAAGCTTTGTGACATTTTCTGAAGTGACTGTATTTTTGTGACCTATGAAGACAGTAGAGTAAGTATGGAATAAAAAGCAGGGATATTATTTATCAGAAGATATTGTTACAAACAATGATGAAAATCAATTTGTTAGTTCACAAAAAGTATTAATCGCATTTTTATAAATTATAATTACTTTCTTGCAACAAAAGTGCTCAAAAAGTTCTTAACAGTGGTTACGACAAGATTCTGTTATGAACAATTATTAATGAAAATATTTGTTTATGGATAAAAACACACATTACATATTTTTTATAAATTAAAATCACTTTATTGTCTCAAAAATACTAAAGACTGAACAAAAAGTAATCACAAGCAGTGACAAGAAGCTTTTGTTATAAATAATTATTTATTTTACATTAAAAGTACATTTCTGGAAACTTTGTTGTAGAATACATAGAAAACGAGGTATTTTAAAGGAAAAAAACCTGTACTCAGATTTTTGTAGACTGTTTAATCCTCAGTCATCATGGACACAAACTAAACCTGTCACGATTAACTTTGAAAGAACTAAAAACCACTTTTTCGTCCGTAAAAAGAAGCAAAAATAGCCAAATTTGAGGCATATTACCTATTATAGATAGGACATTGTTCATTTCTTTAATCACGAAAAATTTAGTTTGCTTTTACTCACCTTATTTTCTAAGAGAATAAGTTACATTACGCCATACCGGTTTGACGAAAACGTTTTTTTTACTATTTAGTTTCTTAAATTAAAAACGCGATCCAATGGGCACCTAATTTGGCGACGTCTTTACGACATCGTTACGACATCTTTACGATAACTTTACGACATCCTATGTCCATGTCGTTTCGGTGTCTTTACGATATCGTAAAGACATCGTCAGATCATACAACTTATTTACAATATTGTAAATACACCTTAACGACATTGACAAAAATGTTGTCAAGATGTCGTAACGATGTCGTAAAGACGTCGCCAAACTTTGTGCCCACTGGGGAATTATCCCAAAATGGTTTTAATTTTTATTCAGACTGTCATTTTTTTTAATTTAACACACTTATTTGTTCTCTTTCTTTCTGTGTCTAATAAACTGAATCTTCCTCTTCGGAAATCCCTGAAATCATTTTTTTAAAGTTAAACATTTTTTAAATTGTAGCGGTTTTCATGCAAATATTCAAAGTAAATTTACTCAGCCACCCAGCCTTTTTGCACTTTTAATTTTTTTCAAGATTTTCCCTGATCTTAAGATTGCATTCCATGATAGTCTACCCTGTACGTACATACCAAAACGATACAAGATAAAAAAAAACTCAAACAAAGAAACAATACTGCTTCCCTAAAAAAGTTTAGAAAAATATCTTTTGACTCTTTCTTCTATATTGCGTTATTTCTAGATTTTTCCGAAAATATGTATAGAATTCGTTGAAATTTATGTTTTTTCAACAATGCAATTTTGTTAATTCATACAAAACATAGAATGATATAACAATATCTACAACTTTTAAATGAAAATTTATCCTTCACAGTCGGATTTTTTGGTATTGTTCAGTAAAAATAAATAATTCCTAAAGGATTTTATACATATTCTTGGAAAAAACTTGGGATAAAAAAAGAGTCAGGAAATATTTTTTTATAACTTTTTTAAATAAATAATTTTCTTTCTTTCACATATTCCGTATCTTGTATCGTTTTGTTAAGAAAAGTGAATCTTTATTTTTCGAACAAAGAAAGATTTATCCAAGATGCGAGCATAGGGCACACTATCATTGAAGTTTCGTGTTTTACGGGCTAACAGTCCGAATTAAAGCATTTTACTTTACTTTTTAGAAATATAACGCGTTGAAAGTAACGCTTAAAAAAGTAACGTGCAGTTTCATGGCGATTTCTACCTAAATAATATGTGAAATGTTTCTGTTTTACACTATTATTAATTCTGAATCGTACAATTTGCACATAATTTCTTTTTCTTTTAATAAAACTAGGTCTTCAAATAATTCATCGCTTAAGGCCATGTGACGAGAGGGTCACGTGAACAAACCTGGTCTTCGATTTTTCTTTCCCAACTTACGTCTAAACGAAATGAGGTATCGCTCTGAAAGTTTGGGAAAAGAAAAAGAAGGTAATAAAGTCCATGTCTCTGTTTGTTCCGGTAGAAAATTGTTGAGAAAAAATTTTTTTTGAAGAAAATTCCAGTGGAAGTTTTCTTTCCCAACTTACGTCCACACGGAATGAGATATCGTGTTAAAAATTTGGCACGATACATAGAAGTCATGCAAGAATTTGTCTCTGGTCCTAAATAATTCGAATAGTGAAAAAAGTTTTTTTTTTAATTTCTATTTTGGAGAAATACCGATCGTGCTGTCGTCAAACCCTGCAAGCAATTTGCAATGTTGTTAATGGGCTAGTTATGAGGTTTATATTTATCAAAGTGGAACAAAACAACAAAAATCGCTCACGAACATTATGCACCAATAATGAAAAAACTAATGTTTGCACTTAAAATGCAAATAAACATATTTGGTCTGACATACGTATCAGTCTGGTATCAGCTGTGTCAAAGCAGCACTAGCGCAGCGAGTAGACAACTTCGAACTTCTAGGGTCTGTGAGTAAAACAGATTGCATGATTACCATAAGAAAAAGTTAAAAGTCAAACTCCTGCTGTAAACCCTAAATGTGTCCGTCGATAATCATTACTTGCATAAATAAACTTTTTTCTTCTTCCAACTCTTTGCAAGGCCACAAATGATCCTTTAATATTTATTAACATTTCCCGAACAAAATTTCCGCGTTATTTAAACTTTTATTTTTCAATATGGGTAAAAAATATTGATCTTAGGGCTGACTTGATCAGCTGTTACACTCATCGCATGGCCTTAAACGAAATACTTTATCTATGTATCTATGAGCGACGAAATATGTGTTTGTTTAGAAAGAATTAGGCAATACGTATAATTTTTATATGAGAATAAAAAATTTTTCACAAAGTAACGGATACTTGAATCTTGGCATTTATCTTTCAAAAAAGCACACATTATGTCTCTTAAATTCCATACTTTTTGAGCTAATTCAGAATTCCGATTTAAATACTGCAACAAAAAAGTGGAATTTCTCCTAAAAATCTTCTTTATTTTTTCATTAGAATTATGAAAATATGTCAAGATTATTTGAAGTATTATAGAGCTTGTGTACTTTGAAATGATTCGATCCATAGAAAAATCTTAATTAAAAGGCTTGTTTTATTTGTTGCATTAGATAAAAAATTATAGGGGATGTTTTGCACTTTTTTTTACTGTAAATAAACAGAAAAACAAACGAAAACAAATATCTTATTCAAATTATCATTTTTCGAAGATGATTAAAACGAACTATTCCTTTTAGTTTTTGCGTATTTCTTCATTCATTTGCAAAAAAATTGTCAGTGGATTCAGACATATACAAATGATGCAAAATTTTAATATGAATAATTTGTTTTATTTTTGGTTCTTGAGTGTAAAAAATGTGTCTCCTAATAGAAAACAGAAGATGTTATTCGATTCAGAAATATTCCCAGTTGTTTTCTCTTTTTTTTCAAAAAAGTTTCCCAACTATTAGAATTTTTTAGTGAAAGATTAGTTTCTTCATCTTCTGATTTATTATGACATATAATTTAGTTACACGCCACGCGTTACTGTAATATACTGTGGAATGTACTATATTAGTCAAAACAACGTTTTCGTCAATTCCGTAAAATACGTAGGGCGCTACGAAAGTTTTGCAATACGCGAAACCTATTGGAAGAAGAGAGATGATCCTGGCGTCATTAGAAAGAGTGTCAAAAATTAGGTAGGAAGAAGAAACCTGTTGACTCAGATCTCAGTACAGTCTAAACACGCAGCCCGGAACGATTGAGAAATGGTATCGTGGACAAAGGATGAATATCGTGCGATAATTCGATAAAACTATTCTCGCGTTTTAAGTGTAGACCAAAGTTTTGAGAAAATGTCTCCAGTGTTGGATAAGGATTGCTAGTATCGCACAATAATTTTCCGATGGTACGAACAGTTCGAAAGGGGAAATTTCGATCTCGAGGACGACTCTTGCCCAGGTCGACCGCTGGAAGTGGTGACATCGGAAAACTTTGCGCCTGTGAATAATCTACTAAATGATAATAGAAGACCCAGTGGGCACAAAATTCGGTGATGTTTTTACGACATCTTTACGACATCCTATGTCCATGTCGTTTCAGTGTCTTTGCGATGTCTTAAAGACGTCGCCAAACCTTGTGCACACTGGGGAATCACATACCGGCAGATAGAACAAATGTTACACATTAGTGCACCAGCAGTCCATCGAATTCTGCATGAACATTTGCATGTTAGGAATTTTGTACTCTATGGGTACCATACGCTTTGACCGAGGAGCAAATGGCAGCGAGAGTAGAGGTGCCAAAAAATGTTAAAAAGATTTGAATCGGGATCTTCTCGGGATGTAAATAGTATTATAACAGGTGACGAAACCTGGATGTATTATTACGATGTTCGAACATAATCACAAAACAAGATCTCGCTGTTTGAGGATGAGGATGCTTCAGTGGAGGTGCGGAAGTCTCGATCTGTAAACAAAATAATGATTGCAGTATTCTTTGGGAAACGCGGCATTGTGGATAGGGTCGTACTGGAAAACCAGCATACAGTCACCTCTTCCTGGTACATTCACGTATGTTTACCCCAAGTCATAAACTAACTCAAAAACATCAGGCCGAAATCTCGACTCAGCACCTGGCTATTCCACCACGACAATGCACCGGCTCAGAAAGCGAAGGTCACAGTAGCTTTTTTGGTCAAATCTGGACTGACTATTTTAGATCACCCTCCTTACAGTCCAGATCTTGCTCTCTGTGACTTTGGTTTGTTTCCGGAAGTAAAAAAACAACTAAAAGAGCGTCGATTTACTAACGAAATTGACCTTTTGACGGCGGGAGACCAAGCCTGTGCATATCTTCCAGAAGAAAAGTGGCAGGGTTGGTTCGAAGACTGGTTTCGACTATGGAAAAGTGTATTCACTGCAGTGGTAAGTACTTCGAAAAACTATAAAAGGTTTGTCTGTATTGCAATACTTTCGTAGCGCCCTATGTAAATGTCGTCTTATTCCTTTTGAAGAATACCGCATTTGAGTAGAAAATGATTCTGTGACTAGAACATGGACTGCCGGACCCAAGTTGGAATTAATTCGACCTACATGATACAAAAGTTTACCTGTAAAATATTCATAGTTTGTATCTCTCGTTATTCTTTCGTTGTAACACTGAATATACTGTCTGTCACTATATATACTGTTTCTTCAATAAGATCTTCGAACGATTTCTTATCGACGAAGTAGGAGAATTTTATAGAACTGCCCTCATCCGCATAGCTTACTTCTTCTTCCTTTGTGAACATCGAGTCATTGTTGTTGATCGTTGACAATACTTTTTTATTAATTACGTCCTTTTCTAATGTAACGTAGCTTTAAAATTCTGGTTTAAGCATCAAATTGTAAATTTTTTCAAGTGCTAGTTCTTTGCTTAAATCAGCTGACAAATCTTTCCATACTTTGTCCATTTTTGGAACTACTTTAGTTGGATTGTCAGATCGAAAACAATCTGATTTTCTTTTTATAATAGCCTTCACTATTACACTATTAGCCACTTTCTTCGGCCTTCTTGGCCTAATATTAATTTCTTTACCCATTTTTCAACCAAATTAATAAAAACAAGTACAACAAATAATAACAATAACAAATGATAACAAGCAATAACAAAAAAACAAATTTAATAATCATATATGCGGTTAGCGATTTCGAAGATGTGAACAAGACGAATATCCACAGAAAAATAAATATCTTTTCTCCTTCACCCGTTGACTATTGACAAAATCATAACAAAAAATCCGATAGGTAAATTTTAAGTCTCTCCTATCCGCCGATTGTTTAGAAAAAGTATACTTTTTCAAAACATTCGGCAAACGCGAAGAGGGAAGAGGAAGATTAGCGATTTCGGGGAAATGCCGTTGGTCCACCCTGTCGAAAAATCGGATGATTTGGTAAAACATTAATTTACAATGACAGATTATACATTATAGTAAGTTATACAAAAGTACTCATCTTCTAAAGTAACCCTTATTGATCCCAATTGCATTACTAAACTGGCTCGTCACTAAAAGATGTTTACTTTCTCATGTCATTGAGAAGGCATTGGGATTTATGGGAAAATTAACTTTTAGGAAAAAGGCATTTTATTTCGGTATACCTGTCGCCATAGTTTTCATCGGTATCTATGAACCCTAGGGTGGCTAGAAAAAAATATTTCTAATATTTTGTGGCACCTCCATTCTGGTCAGTGTCAAAAAAACGTAAATACGTAGATTTTTATTTGTATAAACCTTTGCAAAAGATTAAAATTATTATTTTATAATCCTACAAGTTTTTAGTAAAAGAAAAGTTCCCGAATTTTTGCATAGCACAAACCCGGAGTACTTAATTAACACTAAATTCCTGCTCAAAAGAGAATTTGATGCCCTTAATAGTTCCCGAGTTTCATACGCTAGATTAACCTGAAGACAGCATTACTACATGCTTTAAAAAAAGTGCCCGGGTTTACAGCATAGCAAAAATACAGAGCACTTAATTAGCACGAAATTCCTGCGCAAAGCAGAACTTGATATCCCGAATAGTTTCCGAGTTTCTCATACCAGAGTCACCTGAAGCCACTATTACTACTCGTTTTTGGTAAAAAAAAAGTGCCCGGATTTTTCGCATAGCACAAATCCAGAGCACTTAATTAGCACTAAATTTCTGTGCAAAGGAGAATTAGATACCACTAACAGTTTCCGAGTTTCGCATACCGGAGTTGTGGCTTCACCTGAAGCTAGCGTTACTATTTGTTTTTGACCAAAATTACCGAACACAACATTTTTTTTCTGCAGCATAAATTAGCACTAAATAAGCACTAAATTATGGCATAGTACCTATATCGATATGACAATGTTGTCATTCCAGCTACCGGGAGCTCACTTTACACCCGTTTATTTTTATACACTAAAAGTATATACAGTTTGAGGAAAACTTTTTAATTAAACTTTTGGCTATACTTCCTCTTACAATTTACTCTAAGTCTATAATGGATTCACAACGCTACTTTTGGACTACAAACTCTATTATAGCAGGGTAACCGGAGGAGTTTCAAACAGAAGAAGAAAATATAACCCTGAAAAACGTGCCGCTGTAAATCCTCGAATATTATTCGCGATACAAGGTTTGTTACCATACTATACAATACCATACCGTAACGTCCCGGTGGGCAAAAGATTTAGCGACGTCTTTAGGACATCGTTACGACATATTTACGACATCTTTACGACAAATTTAAGACATCCTATGTCCATGTCGTTACAGTGTCGTTACGATATCGTAAAGACATCGTCAGATCATACGACATATTTACGATATCATAAAGGTGACTTAACGGCATGGACAGAGGATGTCGTAAAGTTGTCGTAAAGGTGTCGTAACGATGTCGTAAAGACGTCGCCAAATTGTGTGCCCACTGGGATATTCTTTTTCCTTATATATCACAAGTTTCAGGCTTCCGACTCTTATCACCACACTATTTGAAACTTTTTTGATTCTATGGCCTTATTTTGCTGCTTGTATGTTTAAAATTCTTTGTTAATTGGCTACAAATTAAATAGTTAGATCTTCAAACTAAGAAAAGTGAATTTTTACCAAAGCAGTTCAATTTTGTACCAAATAGTTAAATTGATACCAAACAGTGGATTTTTAAAGCCAAGAAGGCTAATTTTGTATAAAACAATTGAATTTTAAACATGAGAACATGAATTCTCAACAAGAAGTTCATTTACAAATAATCAGTTGAATTTTCATCAAAATAGTTAAATTTTCAGTTAAAAATAATAATTTGAAATTTTAAAAAACGAATTTATTACTACAAATATGAATCTTGAACCACAAAATTGAAATTTTAAGGAATTAAAAACTGGTAAGTTTCAGCTAAGGAGTTTAATTTTCCACAGGAAAAAGATAAGTGTTCATAGAAAAATGTAAAATTTGATACTTCACAAACAAATATTTTTTATTTAAAACAGAAACATACTTAAATCCTTAACTAAAATAGACAAATTTTTAACTAAACACTTGCATTTGCAAACCACTAAATTAATTTTTTTCAAAAAAGACGAATTTTCAACAAAAAAAGTAATTTTTTAACTAAATAGTTAAATTTTGTAGCAAATGTGAATTTTGAAGAAAAAAGTTAATTTTTAAATAAAACAGATCCATTTTTATCCAGACAATAGCATTTTGAACCAAAAAAATTAAAATTCTACGCAAGAAAATACATTTTTTTACACCAAAAACATCAATGTTAAAAAAAATAGTTCATTTTTGATTTTAAAAAAATCTGTTAGTCAAGAGGGAAAAAAAATTTCAATTAAATTGTGAAATAATCAAGACAAAAAGACAAGTGTTCAATAAAACACTGTAATTACCAAATAAGAATTATGACTTTTCAATCAAATTGTTTAATTTTAAAATAAATAATTCAATTTCATACCAATTAATAAATTTTTTAAGCACAGAATATGAATTTTCAATGAAAAATTAAATAGTGGACTTTTCAACCGTAAGGAATGAACTTTCAACCAAAAAATTTGGTTTTTCTTATTGGGTTCTATTAATTCAGTTGTAATTTAGGTGGAAAAATGAGTAGGAGGGAAAAGACTCCGTGAAGATAACGATAAATAAATAGGAATTTTCATAATTTGTAGGCTTAAGAACAACATTTTAAATCTAAAACTACTTTTCATCTCTAAAGTGGGTACAGGGCCTGCAGATTTGTAATTTCAAAAACAAATTGGTAAGAGAAATATTGCTTTTTTTCTAAATTCTGTATAAAGTTCCTGATACGTCCTATGACTTTTCGTAACATTAAGACCCTGGCGGACCGAAGGAAGTGAAAGGAGCCTCTACAAAGTCACCTTAAAGACTACACTGAGACCCACTTCTGGTTCCTTCTTTAAAAAAACTCAAAAAACAGAAAGATCAACTTTTAAATGGTTAAAATGCGGATTCTACGTTAAAATTACCATTAGAAACTCTCGGAGTAATTGCAAAGCTTTTTTTGCAGCGTTAAAATTTTTTTTTAATGTCATTAACTTCTGCTGAAGGTGACTTCAAGTGCATCCATAATAGTTCAAGGAGTATGTTGCGCGTGAAGTTTAAAAATAAAATTCTCTCTCACTTGCATCGCAGCGTTTTTTGTCTGAGGTTTCCACTGCATGGTGCTACGAGGGTAGTTCAATAAGTCCTTAGAATGAAGTATAAAAACAATTTTTATTAGGTAAATTTTTTTTTTATTTTCAACATAATCTCCTTGGAGCTCTATACACTTTGTCAATCGCTTTTCAAGTTTTTTAATCCTTCAGAAAAGTGCGTTTTCGGAAGTTCTTCAAAATAAGCACTTACAGAGGCAATGACGTCTTCGTTGTCTGGAAATCTCTGTCCACCGAGC
>NC_046657.1:149847368-149853061 GCF_010883055.1 Belonocnema kinseyi
TCTAGTCGGGAGTGGTGCTGACTGAAAACAGATGATTTGGAGCGATTCGCGCGCCATCTGTTGGTCATTCTAAGGACTTATTGAACTACCCTCGTAGCATCCAGACAAAATTCTTAAAGTTATTTACGGAACGCTTATTAACTGCTGCTAAAAGAAGATGCACTCGAAGCCGCCTTCGGCCCACGTAAATGACAGGTATTTTATTTTTTAAAGTTTTTAACGCTAAAAGAAAAAGTATTGCAATCACTCCGTGAGATTCTAATACAAATTTTAACGTAGAATCCCAATTTCAACAATATGAAAGTTGATCTTGCTGTTTTTTTCAGTTTTTTAAGAAGGAACCAAAGGGGGACTCAGTGGGTTCTTAAAGGGTACTTTGTAGAGGCTTCTTTCGGTTCCTTTGGTCCGCGAGGGGAAATGCAAAATAAAATAATATATTGATCGCCTAATCAACTGATGTATATAATTTCTTCTAATTTTAAGTCTTTTCAACAATTAATTTTAACGTTAAAGTGAACTTGACTTTTTTACAATCTTAAACATTTGTTTTTTAAAATAAATTTCTATCAAAAATTCTCTAGATTTATAATTATCCTCTAGTCCAGTGTCAATAATTGCACTTATAAGCATGGTTATTATCTTTATTACGATCTTTTATTCTTCGCAAATTAAATTACAGAAACTGTTGGCATACAGAAGTGAGAATGAAATCATTGCGAATATTTGTAGCCCTGAGAATTACTGAGTTTAATTCCCTGTTTTAAATTTCCCTTGGAATTAAGAAATATTTTTAAATCCGTTTTTAGGATTATGGCTTCCCTGCCTTAAGCCTCCTTGTGAAGTTTTCGCGAATTATGGATTTCCTGCAGATTATAAGCCCTATTTTCTATTTTAGTTACCCTTCCCGTGGAAGAGATGGGACCTTTATTTAAGAATAAATTGAGAAATTAGGCTTAATTCTGTGCAAATCTTAGTGCTATATTTTTCAGAACAGAGTACGGCCTCATTTTCCTAACAATTTAGTTTACAGAATTCCATTGACTTTGAATTCCCTAGGAGACTAATAGAATTTCTTCAAAATTTAAAGCATCTACCTTTTAGGGTTTCTTGTCTCCTTAATCGAGGAATATCATGGATTCATGCTGGGAATTTTGATAATTCCTAGAGTCTCGTGATATCTCCTCATTTAGGGTTCTTTTTATATTTAGAATAACGGCACCAAGTTGCTGATAATTAATTTTCTTCTCCAATATCCTGGATAACTTTCCCGAATGAAATCGGGTTGAGAATCCAGAGATAGTTTGATCAAAGAAAATTACTCCACTTCCTATCACTTCCCAAAATTTCTCGAATTTAAATCACTCGTCACAGGCTCAATTCGCTTTCAGCCTTGGCATTATCCCTCTTAAAGTTCCCAAACAGCGTTGGGTTAATAAAGAAGGCAATGTATTGCCACTAATGCCTGCCCAAGCGAACAGATCCCCAACAAATGATGGCTCCAAGAGAAACCATAAAAGGTAAAGCTTTTTGTGATATATCCTTTAATTTAAAATAATAATTAATTCCTCCCTGGAATTAATTTACTAAAAGTTTAAAAAAAAATCATTTGTCCCACCGATCCGGAAATATGAGGCTTTACCTCAAAGAAAGAAGTCCTGAGCTGCTATCTTAAGATGGCCCGCGGTCGAAAATTCGCAGTGCGGAAAGGAGTCAACCGCCAAAACAAGTTCGTGCTCTGGAGAGTCGGCGCAGACTGTTGATCTCGGCGTTTTTCGGCAATCGTGAAGCTCCCGTCCACGCCAGTTTCACGAAGCGGTACATATGATCTATATAACCCTTCTGTTTAGGAATTTGCAAGTCATGCAGGAGCGTATTTATTTTCGCTTTCACCCGCTCTTGAGTGAATTTCATAAATACGAATATGATTAGATTCTGGACCATTTCAAAATACATATATAGACTAAGGCAGAAGCACAGCATAGATTCAAAACAAAGAACTGGTTTAAAGCAAGATATAGGTTCAAAGGGTGTGCCTGAAGAAGATTTAAATGCAGGTGAATTGCTAGAAGAGAGTCTGAATCAGTTAAAACCGAATTCCGGAAACGAGGATGAGAATGATAATGAAAACACGAGAGTGGGCTGCAGCCTCTTGATCAAGGACAGAAGGGGGTAAGGTATTTGTTTATGACAACATTTTTTTATCAAATATAGTCAGGAATCTTGAAAAAATATTTCGAAAGTCAGGGATTTTTTTTTAAAAGCGCCTTAAATAACCACCAAAAACAATCAGGGTTACCATACAGTCACTTTTAGACACATTTTTTCCTTAAGTCAATTTTTATTCACTTTTTGAAGATAAAGTCACTATAGTCCTTTTTCAAAATAAAAAAATTACTTAAGTCACTATTCTTTCAATTAATTAATCCACGGATGAAACACTATTGAATTCAGGTCTATACCTATATCTGTATTTTCTTGAATTCTTTCGAAATATTCTTGGTTATTTTGGAAGGTTCTGAAATTCGCTTAACGGTTTTAGTGATTTTAAACATTTTAGAGTACTTTCAACGCTTGTATAAAATTATCAACAGTCTCAAAAAGTTTCAGGGGATTTTAAAAGATTGTAAAGGATTTGCAATATTTTACGGCATTTCAAAAGATTTCAAGCCATTTTAAAGAGATTTGCCTAATTTTCAAGGCATTTCCAAATATTGCCATGCAGTTTAAAAAAATTTAATGTTCAAGTTTTTAGTCAAATCAATGCAATTTTTTTTAATTTTATTAATTTTGTCCAACTCATTTCAATTCTTTTGAGTTTAACTTGAATTATTTTGAAGTGTTATGAATTTATTCTAAATTCGTTAAAATTCAGCTGCAACCTTTGTCATTGAATTCATTTGCATTTTTTTATTTCAGAGGCTCTGATAGCCCTGAGAATAATAAATTAAAAATTTATAATTGAGGAGTTCTGGACAAGAAGGCGACAGGCGCTCGAGAACGAGTAAAAGTATTGTCCAGGCTGCGACGTCAGGTATCAAAAGTGAAATTCGAATTTTGAAAAAACCAAAAATATAGTTAGATAGCTCTTGAAAAATGAACCTGAGTCTGCATTTACAGTTTTTCTCTCGTGCTGCGAATTTTTCAGTAAATAAATAAAAACTGACTTTTTTTTAATTGGAAACCCATGTTTTTTCACATTAAACTCGCCGTAAGTAATTCGCTTATCAACTAATTAACAAATTTCTTTTTGAGTTTCATTCGTGACACTCTAACGGAGGCTACAGTGTCCAAAAATGGTCAAAAGTTAATTTGTAATGTTTTTTTTTAATCCGAATGAAAAACCACGTTTTTAGACTTTCGCATTAATAAAGTGAGCGAGGAAGTTTGAGCTACGACAAACTTCAAGCCAAACAATTTTCCGCCAATGTATTGGCCAACTTTTTGAAAAATCTCAATTTGATTTGATTTTTAGTTCCATAATTACAGCGAGCTTATTACGAGCTCGCGACGCGACACCTCAGGATTTTTCAGGGGACGCCGCCTGAAGCCTAAAATATCGTCCTTGCCCATTCTTTGTTTTGTCCACTCGCTCGCACTAGTCAGCGTTCCGGCGGCGTCCCCTGAAAAATCCTGTGGTGTCGCGTCGCCTGCTCGTAATAAACTCGCTGTAATTATGGAACTAAAAATCAAATCGAATTGAGATTTTCCAAAAAGTTGGCCAATACATTGGCGGAAAATTCGTTCGCTTGAAGTTTGTCGTAGCTCAAACTTCCTCGCTCACTTTTTTAATGTGAAAGTCTAAAAACGTGGTTTTTCATTCGGATTAAAAAAAAAGCATTAGAAATTAACATTTAACCCTTTTTGGACACTGTAGCCTCCGCTAGAGTGTCATGAATAAAACTCAAAAAGAAATTGGTTAATTAGTTGATAAACGAATTACTTACGGCGAGATGAATGTGAAAAAACATGGTTTTTTCAATTTAAAAAAGTCAGTTTTTATTTATTTACTGAAAAATTTGCAGCACGAGAGAAAAACTGTAAATGCAGACTCAGGTTAATTTTTCAAGAGCTATCTAACTATATTTTTGGTTTCTTCCAATTTCGAATTTCACTTTTGATGCCTGACGTCACAGCCTGGACAATACTTTTACTTGTAGGCCCTACCTACATAGGGAGTATAGTTAGGCTCTACCAACAAGGGAGTATAGAGCAGGAAAAGTGGGTAGGTAGACCTAGTGGGGCGATTGGCTGAGGGGTGGGAACGGAGCGACGCGCGACTAGCGAGCCAGTAGTTCCCGGAGCTGGATTCTGTATCAACGTGCTTACACACTCTCTGTAACAATCCAATGTGTTATTGTTTACCAATAAACAGTATTTTATATTTTATTAATCAAGTGGTGTTTTACTTAAACCCTTGATAATGGGCTATCTGAAGTACCAGGAGTTTTATATAGAATAGCCTATAATGGTGACCCCGACTTTGAAATCTCGCAACTTGCCTTGGCGTCACATTGAATAAACGGACGCACACTCTGATACACAGCTGACAAATGGAAATCTTAATAAACATGGAAATTTTAACCAATCTAAGAGGATATGTGGCCTGCGACGGAAATATTTTCTGGAAATTTTAATTCTTTTTACCAGATGACCGCCACTTCAAAGGAACGACTCAAGGACGCACTTTATATCTATACAAACTCGCAGGCCCAACTAACTATATTTTTGAATGGTACATCGGACAACTCGTCTTCACTGACTTCAAAAGTAATTTTATGGTACATAAGGTACGCTTTTTATATAACTTTTACGAAAAATCCAACTGTGTAACGCGGTGACGCGATGACGCGCACAACAACCCACTCCAGCCTTCATGACGTTGTACAGCATTTTCTGTGTATTAATCTAGATTATTTTAACTTGTTTAACAAATAGCTGCTACGTCTTTTATCAATGTTTTTAAAATCGAAATCCCGAGAGTTCACAACTTAAATTTTAACTTGTTCTGAAAACTTTTGTGAGTGTTTACACAACAAGTCATTTAAAAAAAGTAACATTTTGGTTTTCCTATTTGCGTTTAAGTGAAGTAATAATTTGCTCTAGATTTGAATAATAGCAGTGAGGACTATACAAACATATAGCGTCAGAAAATGTTATAAACGAAATATTTGTGGTTAGTAAATCCACGCAATCTCAACACCTCCAACTACAGGAAACGAGAATGTTACCTTTTTTTCCACCTGTCACAATGATCACGATTCAAATAGTTGAATACGTATTTTGAGGTTCTACGACCGCATTGGTTTTATCTCCCCTTCCTCCTACAGGGTAGATAACCGAATATGGACAGAATATTTGTTACCTAAACAAAAGGTCATTTTTTATATATATATATATTGTACCACAATTACGAACTGTCCGATTATGTTTTTAGGCACTGATAATATCGTTCTTCTATTCTTCGTGTGATTTACCATTTTTACTGTGCATTTTCTGCGACTATGTATATTTTACCATGTGTCTATATGTTTTACCATTTATTTTACTAGGTGTATACATATGAAACCGGTATTTTTTCAAGAAAAAAACAAATTTATTTCAAGTGAATGATAACAAATATTTTATTCAAAGTATGCGCCCTCGCTGGCTACACATTTTGTCCACCTCTCAGGCAATTTATGGATACCTTTCCA
>NC_046657.1:149853161-149854537 GCF_010883055.1 Belonocnema kinseyi
ACAGAAGAAGCGGAGGAAGCTTTTGAGAAATGCAAAAACGGGCTAGCGGATGTAACGTACATGTCTTTCCCGGACGAAAATGCGGAAATTCGTCTAGTCTCAAATGCGTCTGACACCGCAATGACACACTATCACGAATCGAGGCTTTCTGCTCTCCAACGATTTTCGATTGGAGCGACCAGAGTCTCACAGCACAATCCGACGTACAAAAAGTACTTGCGAGGATCGATGCGTTCAGACTGCCTACTCTGTTCGACGCGATACACATTTCGCAAGAGCAAGCAGCCGATGAACAGCTCAAAGCAATATTGTTAGATCCAAATCATCCCCTTAAACTCAAAAAGTTGACGGTGGGAGAAGATCATGTCCCTTTTCATTGTGACATACGCGAGCAGACGATACGCCCTTATTTTCCTGAAGCTTTGCGAAAAGAGGTTTTTCAATTATTCCATTCCGCAGCTCATCCTAGTGCGAGAGTCACGGACAGGCTAATCCGTCAACAGTACGTATGGCCGGATATGTGCAGGGACATCGCGAAGTGGTGTAAACAATGCCACATAAAGTTGTATCACGACATGCGGACGGAAAGACATTCGTAATCGATGTCAATGGGTACAACAAAACGGTAAACATCGAACTACTCCAACCCGCCCATTATACACCTCCAAATTGCGAAAATAACGTCGATCAGACGGGCGAACAGGGCAGCGGGGGAGCAAAAACTGAGGAGAGTACCGAGCCGGATGCTAATCGAGCACTTACTCATACCATTATTGAAAAACTTCTGGCAGGAAGAGTTGTGCTTACTAAAGCGCAGGTACACGAGAGACCCAAACAAGTCGCCCTCCATAATACTGAGGAAGAAATGGTAACTACCAACACGGACAACCCAAATAAAGCCGGTGAAAAGGTGCCGACAAATACAGACGAGCCCAGCGAGACGAAACGCAGCAGATTCATACCGAGCATCATGCGCCGAAATAAACCCAAGTCGGTTCTAGCAATAAAGAAGAATAAAGTTAAGGAACGATCCAATAGAGCAGGTAGTTCCAAGGCTAATCCGTGCAAAAGGGTATCCTTCCGCGATAAACTCGAGACGAAAGTAGTCAGTAGGTATATTAGGCCCCGTAAAGAGTACCCACAGGTGGTAACAAACCCTCTGCTACAACTGACAGAGCAGTGTGCAATATTATTAGCAATTATCCAAAGTAAATGTGAATAGGGTATTTTAATGCAAATCAACACCAGTATTTTATGTGAAGTCCCCATGTATTAACATTTTTGTAAAAATAGTAAGGGTATCCAGAGTTTTCTACGCAATTTTTCTCCAATGTAAGCTCTCGAGCATTCCTAAACATTATTATAAAATGTAATGC
>NC_046657.1:149854637-149877846 GCF_010883055.1 Belonocnema kinseyi
ATTTTGAGTTCGATATTTCATTTACCAAAAAAGTTCTATGGTTCACAAAAAAAATTTGTTCAATGGAAAAAAGAGGTTGGTAATGTAGGAATCCCACTGTGTCGCATGCCCTTAAGGGCATGTGATACTTACAGTTTCCCCGGCTTTTTTTCCACAAAAATGAAAATTTTTAAAAACTGAATTCGGAGATGCTATAAAATGTGATAACGGACGTCCCCAGACTCTTTTTTGAGGGATAATAACAAAAAAATTATTGTGCTAAATAAAAATTTTATGCGTATGCAGTATTTTGAGGTTAAGTCGTTTTTCATATCTGCCTTTCCGATAATCTGAAAATTATTTATGAAATAAGCTTGTTTGATTGCCTGCAAAACACAAACAAAATGTGTGGGGACGTCCGTTAGTATGTTCGCAATCATTTCCCAAATTTTCAAGGCAAAATATTTCTTATCCTCGGAAAAAAGCCGGGGGAATCTAACACTGAAAAAATCGATACTATTTCCCAAGCGCTATGCAGATTAATCACATTTTGCTAAATTACAACTTTTTTTAATTAACCTACAAAAAAGTGTGTGGGGACGTCCGCTAGCATGTTCGTTATCATTTCGCAAATTTTTAAGAAAAATTATTGATTATTCTAGAAAAAAAGCCGGGGGAACCTAAAACTGGTAAAATCGACAATTTTCTAAGTATCACATGCCCTTAAGGTTAAAAACTTCAAATACCTAAATGATAATTAACAATTGGGTCGAGGTCGAATGTGCTTTTCAAAAGTACATGTCAGGAGGCGATCCCTCCTTATCAACGGATGAGAGGCTCGATATAAGAAGCGAGGACGAAGAAGATGTAGAATTGTAGGAGCACCAGCAGTCTTGCGCGCGCCTATTCATCTTTTTATGAAAAAGAATAAATCAAAAGCCTATCGTTTCTATTTTATACATATTTAATGAATGTTATAAAATATTATTATAAAATAATAGAAGAAACCAAGGCATGAGTTCCGAGTCTGAAACTGTAATTAATCTTTTATAATAGGATTTCAAACTATTGTATATTTTTTGGTAGAAAATGAAAGTGAACTATTTTATTCCAAATGAGATTTTTTTATTAAAAGTAAATGTACACCTAATATTGATAAATAGCATTTATTACAATTTTGTAACTCACGTTGATGATAATCATATAACGCGATATATGATTACTGTACGAATTTTGATTTTAAGAGTAGATAAATCGTTACACAGTTGGAAAAAAATTACACAATTGAACGCAAAATTCCGCCAATTGTCGAATATCGGTCTTAATTAAGTCTCCCACTTTGCCCTGGACTTTTCACATTAAAGTTTATGAAAAACATAAATATTTTCTTGAAAATTTAACTAATAATTATTATATTTAAAATTACATTGAAATTAATGAAAAATTTTATTAAAAATAACACTTTTAACAAATTTACAGAAAAATAGTCATTTGACTTAAAAGTTTAAGAATTGAGACATATTTTTTTATTTCCTAACTGACCATTCTTTATTTGTTGAAATTTCGTCTTTCTAGTTGAAAAATTCATAATTTAAGTTAAAAATTCATATCTTTTGTTAAAAAATTTACTATTTTTTTGAAATTTTTTTTTTATAAATAAATTAATTTTTTGTGTCAAAAAGTAACTTTTCTTCTTTTGTTATAAATTTGAATCTCTTATAAAAAATTAATCTTTATGATTGAAAATTCGTTTCCTTATTTTTAGAATGCATCTCTTGGCAGCATTTGCATTCGTTGAAATATCAAATATTACATTTTCTATCGAAAATCCATATTTGCAGGTTAAAAATTCAACTACTTTGTTGAAAATTTACATACCACTACTACGTTTTCATTGAAAATTCTTTTTTTAATGCAACTCTTTTTGGTTAAAGATTAATCTTTTTTGTTTGAAAATTTGGCCATTTATTTTAAAATTTATATTTGTAGGTGGAAAATCTAACTATTTCGTCAAAAGTTAAACTATTTGGTTGTAAATTCAAATCTTTCCTTAAAAAGCCAAATTTTTAATAAAACAGTTTACACTGAAAATGAACAAGTTTAATTTTCAGTTTAAAAAAATTAACGAATTTGCAATCAAATAGTTACTTTTTCCTCCAAAAACATAACATTTGAACAAAATAGTTAAACTTTTAAATAAGTAGACCAATTTTCAACCAGAAACTAAAAAATATTATTATTTTAAAACAAAAGCTGAATTGAACCAAAAAATGCATTTCAAACAAATTTTTTCATTTTTAACCAGAGATAAATTTCTGAATAAAATAATGAATCTTCAACCAAAAAAAATTAATTCTTAAAAGTTCGTTCAACCTTAAAACAATTAGAAAAATATTCAACAAAAAATGTTAATTTTCTACCAAAGAAAGAAAGAAAGAATTTTCAGCAAAAGAATTAATTTTTCAACTAAAATTATGAACCTTCAACCCCAAAAATATCCATTTTTACTCAATTAGTTTAACATTTAACCAAGTAGTCGAATGCAAACAAAAAAGACAAATTTTAAACAAAATAGTTGAGTCTTCAACAAAGGAGCTTTAACTAAAGATAATTCACTACTACCAAATTACAGTTGTAGATGTATATATGCATATATGCATATATTATCGAGCGCAAAGCTCTAGAACGACAAAGAAAAAAGAAAAATATCTACAAAATTGTTGAGTTTTCAAGAAAATGGTTGTATTTTCCACCAAAAAGGATACATTTTAATTGTGTTGATGTTTAGTAAGAAAATCAAGTTTCTACCCAAAGAGATGAGTTTTTAACTAAGAAACAATTTCAGTCAATACATAAAAAATGAACTAAATTGTTGAACATTTTCAACAAAAATTTTTTTTTAATGTTCCCTTATAGTTTCAAAATCAAGCAATTGATTCAAAATTCGTCTTTTTTGTTAAAAATTAATCTTATTGATTAAAAATTAATTTTTGGACATAGAACTTTTTTTATAACGAAAAAATAGTTCTCTTAAAATTTATTCAAAAAACAACATAATTCCCTTCCTGATCGATTCAGAGAATTTAATTGCAGAACCTGTCTAATGTTAAATGGATTCGATCTCCTTTGAAATAATTTTTATAACACTGCTTTTTTTTGTTGAAAATCAATTATTCTTTTAACAGAAAATTCAACTATGGCATTTTTGGTAAAAAATTAACTTTTTGAATTAAAGTGTGATCTTTTTTAGTTAAAAATCTAACGAATTGTTTACAAATTTATGGATTTTGTTGAAAATTCGTCTTTTTTAGTGGAAAATCAATCTTTTTGTTTAAACATTCATCTTTCTGATTTCTTTTTTTTTTTTGTTAAAAATTTATTGATATTTTTATTTACAATCTGTTTTGGTAGAGAACTCAGCTATTTTTTTAATTGCACTTCTTTAAGTTGAAAATTATTAATTTTTTAATTAAAAACTGAACTATCCCATTTTTGTTGAATATTAAGTTCATAGTTTAAACTTTGTCTATTTCGGTTTAAAACGAACCTTTTTGATTGAAAATTCAACTATTTTCTTCAAATTTCTTTTTTTTTTTAAATTAATTTCTATAATTGTAAAATCGACTTACATTACTTTTGGTTAAAAAATGATATTTTTCAGATAAAATTCATATATTTGTTTGAAACTTTCTAGATTTTGTAGACAATTCGTAATTTTTTCTTGGCTAAAAATTAATATTTTTCATTAAGGATTCAGTTATTTAAAAAAAAATCCTTTTCAGTTTGTCAGAAACCAATTTCTTTAACAGAAATTTCGATTCTACTATTTTTGGTCGAAAATTGATATTTTAATTTGAAAATTGACCTTTTATACTCCATAATTCAATTTTTTAATTTTTCTGTTTTGGTAGAAAATTAATCCTTTTGGTTTAAAATCTTTCTTTTTTCGTTAAAGATTGAACTATTTAGAAGCAAATTAATCTCTTTTGGTACAGTATTTAGAAATTCAAAATTTTGTTGAAAATTCGTCATTTTTGGTAGAAAAATAAACTTCTTAATTGAAATTTTATCTTCTTTTCGAGGATCCTATTATTTTGTTAAAAATTTCTTATTTGGTGGAAAATTAATTTATTTAAGAGAAATGTCAATTAAACTATTTTTGATAGAAAAATGATATTTTAAAAAAGATGCTTTTTTTGTTAAAAATTAAATTTTTTCCAACCGTCTTTTCAAGGTAGGAAATTAATTAATCTTTGCGGTTGAAAATTCATCTTCTTCATTGAGGGTTTCATTGTTTTTTGTTAAATTCCTTCATTGTTAGTCAAAAATTAATTTATGTAAAATAAAATTGTATTATATCATTTTTGGTAGAGAATTGATATTTGACATTAAAAATTGAACTTTTTTAGTTGAAAATTGACATATTTCAATGAAAATCCTGTTTTTGGTATGAAATTCGTCTTCTTGGTTGAAAATTTATCTTTGTGATTAAGAACAAAACTATTAAGTTGCACATCCCTTTATTTTGTTGTTAAAAATTATATTCTTTAACAAAAAATTTAACTATCCCACTTTCGATGGAACATTGAAATTTCGAATTACAAATTGATATTTCTGTGTTGAAAATTCAATTATTTGTTTCAAACATCGTCTTTTTTATATAAAACTAATCTTCTGGGTTGAAAATCCATCTATTTGTTTAAAACTTTAACTATGTATTATCAAATTCATCTATTTTATAAATTTCAACTTATTTCATGAAAATGTAATTGTTTGTTCTTAAATACTAATTCTTTTAACTAAAAAGGAATATTCCTAATTCTGGTTCTATATATTTATATCTTAAATTAAAAATGCATCCAAGCCAATGCAAATAAATATGAATCAATTAGCAAAACGTTTTGAATCTCGTTTGTTGAAAAACGCTTGAAAATTAATCTGACTCAATTCGATTCAACCCGAGACTTCTATCCGAACGATCCGAATTAAATTTTCATTTGAATGATTAAAAATCAATCCGGACCCGGATTTATCTGAACCGAATATTCAATCCGACAGAATCCGAACACTGATTCATTCGGATTAAAAATCTACCCGAGTACAGATTGATTCTGATTCATTCGGATTGGAAATTTACTTCGAATTTGTTCAGAATCATTCGGATAGAATCGGATTAAGACAGATTAATTATTAAGCATTTTTCAAGAAACGAGATTCAAAACTTTTTTCTCATTGGTCCAGATTGATTCGCGTTGGCTCGGATACAGATATCGGAATAGTTCTGATTGGCTCGGAATGAATTCCTATCCGAAACTTTCGCAAGGGCATGGGAAGCATAGAATATCATAATTTCATCCCAGTGGGCAGAAAATTTGGCGACGTCTTTACGACATCGTTACGAAATCTTTACGACATCTTTACGACATCTTTACGACATCTTTACGACATCCTATGTCCATGTCGTTTCGATATCTTTGCGATATCGTAAAGACATCGCAGATCAGACGACTCATTTACGATATGGTAAAGACACCTTAACGACATGGACATAGGATGTCGTAAAGTTGTAAATATGTCGTAACGATGTCGTAAACACGTCGCCAAACTTTGTGCCCACTAGGAGTATTTGTCACTCAGTAGCCATTCTATTAAGTTGTTGGCACAGAAAAAAACGTACATTTCCTTCTCATTTCACGTTTAACGTAATTATTAATGATACACTAATATTATTATTAATTACTACTACCAGAACCTATATTTTCTTAACATCAACTTTATCCGAAGACGCACGGAGTCGACCGAATGGCCGATCCGAATCCAACTTTAAAAGCGCGAAATTTTAAAATGCACCTGTAGAATGACTTCTTCCCTGCTGTTGTGAAAATCGGGTAACGTTCAAGTACTTTGTATATGTAAGCCCTACTGTGTACAATGTCCATCCTGAGATGTAATTCAGCATAATTCGATTTAATATTTTGTCCCTGATGATTAGAAACCATACTTAAAGTATGTAACTGCTCAAGGAGGAGGGGGCTCCGTGAGATTGTTTGCGGTTTCTTATGAAAGGAGGGGGGGGGGGGGGGGCATTCATTCATGTACGAAATTTTTGGAAATTCGCAAATGAAACAAATGACTCGCAGTAATTGTTTAGAAATTTAATATGAATTTAATATCAAGCGCCAAAGAAACCTGGTAAGTAAAAAATGAACCTAGCAAACAACAATTTTTTTTAAAGTCAGAAAATGTTATTGGGCAGGGAAAATTAGGGGATTTAGGATAAAAGTATTGCAAAAGTCAAGCAATTTCTATAACTTTTAGTAACTATCAAGCAGGATAAATTCGAAATTTATAAATTTTCATTGGAAATGTTTTTGTTCCGTTTATAAAAGATTTTTGATGAAAATATAACAAGTTTAAGATTCTGATACTCATTTATTATTGGTCAGAGGGATTAAAATTGGTCCGGGAAAAATTAGAATATTTTAAAAATCAAGTTTTGCGGTAACCCTGATATAATATTCTTTTTAGTAATTTATTTACCTTGAATTTATGTTTCAATTTTTGTTTTATTCAGTTCCTTCCTCCGGAAGATTATCTACAGTGAAACTCTTCTATAGCGCCGATTTTGTGCTTGACGGTGGGTGGGAACTTAGTCATTCACCTCTTTGTAGAAAAATCGTCTTTTGGAGTTGAAAATTCAACTATCTTCGTAGAAAATTTACTTTTTGATGAAAATTCATATTTTGGTGTTGAAAAGTCATATTATATATTTTTTGTATGAAAATTCCAATTTTTTTTTTGAAAATATCTTTTTGATTAAAAAAAATGTCTCTTTTATTAGATTGTTTTCTTGGATCAAAAAACAACTATTGGGTTGAAAATTCAAACACTTTTTTGAAAAGCCATCCTTTTCAGTTAAAAATTTAACTGTTTTGTTGAAAATACATCTTTTTGGGTTGAAAATTTAACTATTTTCAAATCTAATTTAGTTTTGGTTTGAGACAAGTATGTCAATGCTGAAAAGTCAAATAAAAATATTTTTTGGGCGGAAATTCACATTTCTGTTGAAAATGTCTCTTTTTGATTTAAAAATTCATCTGTGTTATTAGATTGTTTTTTTTTATAATAATTAAACTACTTTGCTGAAAATTCAACAATTTTCTTAAAAACTCATTGTTTTTAGTTTAAAATTCAACTGTTTTGTTGAAAATTTGTTGTTTTTTTTGTTGTTAAAGATTCAATTATTTTTGCAGAAAAATTACTTTTGATTTAAGACTTATATTTTAATGTTCAACAGTCAAATTAAAATATTATTTGGATGAAATTTCAAACTTTTTTAATTTCTCTTTTTGATTAAAAAATTTATCTGATGTATTAGAATTTCTTATAAAAATGCTACTATTTGGCTGGAAATTCAACAATTTTGTTAAAATGTCACCCTTTTTGGTTGAAAATTCAACTTTTTTTAATTCGTTTTTTGGGGTTGAAAATTCATGTATATTTGTAAAAATGTTGCTCATATTTTTATGTTGAAAACTCAAATTAAAAAATTTTTTTAAACGGAAATTCAAATTTTTTTAAATTTCTCTTTCTCATCTAAAAATTCACCTGCATTATTGAATTTTTTTTCATATAAAAATTCTACTAGTTGGTTGAAAATTCAACAATTTTGTATGATGTTGAAAAGTCACACTAAAATATTGTATGCATGAAAAATCAAATTTTTTGTTTTAAAATTTCTCTTGTTGATTTAAAAATGTATTTGTCGTCAAATTGTTTTCTTGGATAAAAGTGCAACTATTAAATTGAATTTTCAAATATTTTTTGATTATTTGTTTTTTTTTTTATAAAAATGCAAATATTTGGTTTAAAGTTCAACAATTTTGTTAATGAGTCATAGTTTTTGATAAAAAAACTCAACCTTTTTGTTTGAAAAGATTCTCTGATCTATTTAAAAATTAATTAGCTTCATCAGATTATTTTCTTGGATAAAAATGCAACTATTTAGTTGAGAATCCAAAAATTTGGTTAAAATGTCATTATTTCTAGTTGAAAATTCAACTGTTTTGATGAAAATCCTTCGTTTTGGAATAAAGATTCAAGTACCTTCGTAAAAAAATTTACTTTTTGATTCAAATTAATATTTTGGTGTTAAGAAGTCAAACTGAAATCTTTTTTGCCTAAAAACGCAAATATATGGTTGAAAATTCAACAATTTTGTTAAAAATTCTTTCTTTTTGGTTGGAAATTTAACTGTTTTTGTGGAAAATTTCATTCTTCTTTGAAAGTCACCTTTTTATGTTGAAAAGTCTGATTGAAATATTTTTTGTAGGAAAATTCAATTTTTTTGTTTACAAATTTCTCTTTCTGATTTAAGACAATCTTCTGTTTTATTAGATTCTTTTCTGGGATAAAAATACAACTTATGGTTAAAAATTCAACAGTTTTGTTAAAAAGTCATTCTTTTTAGTTAAAACTTAAAATGTTTTGCTGAAAATTTGTTCTTTTTCGTTTAAAAATTCAACTATTTTGTAGAAAATTTGCTGCTTGTTTAAAATTCATGCTTTAATGTTGAAAAGTCAAATTAAAATATTTTTTGGATGGAAATTCAATTTTTTTAAATAGTTTTTTTTCAACTGAAAATTCATCTGTTTTATTTATTTATTTTGTTTTTTTGTAAAAATTCTACTATTTGGTTGAAAATTCAACAATTTAGTTGAAAAATCATTCTTTCTAGTTAAAAATTAAAATGATTTGTTGCAAATTTAAGTATTTTATTGATAATTCATCTTTTATTATAGCAAAGTCTTTTTTTAATCAATAAATAAATTGGCATTTGAAATATTGTTTTAATTCATTTATAAAAGATCCTATGTTCAAAATATTACAATATTAAAATGCTGTTCTTCAAATATTAATGGCTAGGGAAGATGAAAAACTCGACAATGAAAATCAGGGAATTTTGACAAAAATCTCCCTTAGCTTCAAGTTCCATTTCTTATCATTTCTAGAAACCATAAATTACTTACAATAAAGAGTAATTAAAATTCCTCCTCAGTTTAAAATTAGGCGCCAAAAGTAGGCCCGGTCGGTAACATCAACTTCTATCCGTCAAACAGCCAGAGTGCAAGCCGCAAACGTGTGGAAACCTGCAAACTGCAAAGTGGCTCTAAAAGAATTTAAAAGCCAGTCAAAGTGCTTTAAAGGGGTGGATAGTGTTTAACCTAACAGGAAAGTTCAAGTCAATGTGATAATTAAAGGCAAATTCGCCAAGTGGATTAGTTTTTATCAGAATTTACTATCAGTGTAATGCATTTCTCGTGAAATATCTCGGGAGAATTCGCTAACTTGGAGGTTAAACGTTTCCGAAAGACTGCGCGAGATTGATCAAATTCTTCGCAATTTTAGACCGCTTATTCCCGTTTTTTTCATGGGTCGCGAAAATCATCCTACAATAAGTCATGGAATCTTTGAACTTCTGCTTTTCCCATTTTCTGCAATCACAGACACGTGATAGATAATTTTCATTTTGCATTCCATGGAGGGGCACGTCCAGTTCTCTGAATTTCGCGATTCCGAAGTGTATCGCTTATTCATTCCCCACATTCCTTATCAGCTCTTTTGCCGAAAATCAGCATTTTTTTGGAACTTGGGCCTGATATCAGAGGTTAATTATTCTCTGAGCGCACGAAAATCGTCGGATTAATCGGACTCTGGTACTTATGGCTAAAGGAAAACTGAGGAACACAGATGCTAACAACAAGGTAGACTCTTTTTTTCCATATTTATCGATTTATCTTCTTCTTTAAATATTAATTTCTGGATGTCTAGCGACATTACGTTTTTAATTTTATGATTTTCTCTCAATTTCCGTCCCTTATTCAATGAAGTCTTATCACAGTTTGTACCCTTTTTACACCCCTAAATTTGAACAATTTTATGAAATACCGAAAATCGAGAATTTTGACCCTTTTCTTTTAGCAAGGTTTCGATTCAGTTTTTAATTAATAATCATATACAGAAATTTAAGATATTAGAAATCAAGGAGTTATGAAAGAGGTTCTTTTTAATGACACTAATTTAAAAAATTTTATATTATTTTTTAATATAATAGACGAAGAAATGATTTTTAATCGATTTAGGTACGAATCTTAAATTAAAATTCGCTTAAAATAAATGAATTTTTAACCAAATAGTTCATTTCGAACCGAGAAAATTAATTTCGAACCAATGAGGTGAATTTTCAACAAAAAATTAATTTTAAGTCCCAAATGTTCTTATTTTTAACCTGAGAATATTCATTTTAAACCAAATAATTGAATTTTCTACAAAATTCTACCAAAGTCGTTAAATGTTCATAAAAATAATTAATTTTTCAACGAAATAATAATAATTTTTATCTTAAAAGACGAATTTTCAATACAAAATTATTAATTTTTAACCAAAATCCTAATTTTCAAACAAATATTTAAATTTTCTATAGAATTTTCAAACCAAAAAGATTAATTTTCTATAAATAGATTGAATTTGATACTATTTATGATGAATATTTAACAAAAAAATTAGAACTTTTAAGCCAAAAATACGCATTTTTCACAAAACATTTGAATTTCCAACCAAGTACTTGAATTTCCTACCCAACTAGTTGAATTCACAACGAAATAGTTCAGTTCTTTAACTAAATAATTCGGTTTTTAACAAGCTACTTTAATTTTCTACCAAAGTCGTTAATTTTTCATCAATTAATTAATCATTCAACGAAATAATAACAATTTTTAATCTCAAAAGACGAATTTTCTACAAAACTGTTCAATTTTCAACTAAAAAATATACATTTTCAACATCAATGTTAGTTTCCAACTAAATATTTGAATTTTATACCAAAACAATTGAATTTGCAATAAAAGAGTTAATTTTTTTGTCAAAGTAGGCGAATTTTCATACCAAAAACACGAATTTTCTACAGAACAGTTCAATTTTCATCAACAAAATTAATTTCCAACCATGTACCTCAAACATTCTTATTTTTAGCCCGAAAATAATCATTTTGAGACAAATAAATGAATTTTCAACAAAATAGTTCGCTTTTCAACTAAATGTTGCGGTTTTTAATTAACTACTTGAATTTTCTACCAAAGTCGTTAAATTTTTATCAAAATAATTCATTTTTCAACAAAATAATAATAATTTTTTAATTCAAAAGACTAATTTTTTTAAATTCTCATTTTCAATAAAAAATTATGCATTTTCAACGTCAAAGTTAATTTCGAACAAAATATTTGAATTTTATACCAATACAGTTGAATTTTCAATAAAGGAGTAAATTGTTTTGTCAAAATAGTCGAATTTTCATACCAAAAAGACAAATTTTTTACAAAACAGTTTAATGTTGAACCAAAAATGATGACTTTTCAACAAAAAAATTAATTTTTAACCAAGCAGTTCAATTTTCTCCCAAATTAGTAGAATTCTCTACATAACAGTTGAATTTTCAATACAAAATTATGAATTTTTAACAAATATCTTAATTTTCAACCAGGTAATTAACTTTTCTATAGAATTTTCAAGCCAAGAAGATTAATTTTCTAGAAACAGGTTTAATTTGAAAGCAATAATGTTGAATTATTAACAAAAAAAATCGAATTTTTAAGCCAAAAATACGAATTTTCTACAAAAAATTTGAATTTCGAAGCAGATATTTGAATGTCCTACCCAACTAGTTTAATTTACAACTAAATAGTTCAGTTTTCAACTAAATAATTCGCTTTTTAAGCAACTACTTTAATTTTCAACCACAGTCGTTTAATTTTCATCAAAATAATTCATTTTGCAACAAAGTAACAAACATTTTTATTCTCAAAAGACGAATTTTCTACAAAACCGTTAAATTTTCAACATAAAATTATGAATTTTATACCAAAACAGTTGAATTTACAATAAGAGTTCATTTTTCTGTCAAAATAGTCGAATTTTCATACCAAAAAGAAGAATTTTCTACAAAATAGTTAAATTTTCTACCAAAATGGTCGAATTTTCTAAAAGAAAAAGAAAAAACAGTTGAATTTTCCGTACAAAATTATGAATTTTTACAATATTCTTATTTTTCAACCAAATATTGAACTTTTCCATAGAATTTTCAAGCCAAAAAGATTAATTTTCTATGAATAAGTTGAATTTGAAACCAATAATAATGAATTTTTAACAACAAAATAACATAAAGTCTCAAACATTCTTATTTTTAACCCAAAAATAATGATTTTAAGCCAAATAAATAAATTTTCAACAAAATAGTTCGCTTTTCAACTAAAAAATCGGTTTTTAATGAACTACTTGAATTTTCTACCAAAGTCGTTAAATTTTCATCAAAATAATTCATTTTTTAACGAAATAATAATTTTTCAACTAAAAGACGAATTTTCTAAAAAAAAAAAAAAAAAAACGTTTAATTTTCAACCCAAAATTATGCATTTTCAACATCTCTCTACATATCAGTTGAATTTTCCGTACAAAATTATGAATTTTTACAATATTCTTATTTTTCAACCAAATATTTAACTTTTCTATAGAATTTTTCATCCAAAAAGATTAATTTTCTTTAAATAGTTTGTATTTGAAACCAATAAATATGAATTATCAATAAAAAATTCAAATTCTTCAGCCAAAAATACGAATTTTCTATAAAACATTTGAATTTCCTACCCAACTAGTTGAATTTACGAAGAAATAGAATAGTTTTCAAACTAAATAATTTTCAATAAAAAATTATGAATTTTTAACAAAAATCTTAATTTTCAATAAATAGGTTGAATTTGAAAACAAAATGATGAATTTTTAACAAAAATTAGAATTTTTAAGCCAACACTACGAATTTTCTACAGAACATTTGAATTTTCAACCAAATATTGGAATTTCTTACACAACTAGTTGAATTTACAACGAAATAGTTCAGTTTTTAACTAAATAATTCGGTTTTTAACCAGCTACTTCAATTTTCTACCAAAGTCGTTAAATTTTTATCAAAAAAATTAATCCTGCAACGAAATAATAATTTTAAATCTCAAAAGACGAATTTTCTACAAAAACCGTTCAATTTTCAACTAAAAAATATGCATTTTCAACATCAAAGTTAGTTTCCAACCAAATATTTGAAGTTTTACAAAATTCTTATTTTTCAACCAAATAGTTAATTTTTCTATCGAATTTTCAAGCCAAAAAAATTAATTTTCTATGAATAGGTTGAATTTGAAACGAATAATGATGAATTTTTCATAAAAAATTCAAATTTTTAAGCCAACAATACTAATTTTCTATCAAACTTGAATTTTCTACCAACATTGTTAATTTTACATAAAAATAATTAATTTTTTAACGAAATAATAATCATTTTAATCTTGAAAGACGAATTTTCAATAGAAAATTATGAATTTTTAACAAAAATCCTAACTTTCAACCAAATAGTTTACTTTTCTATCAAATTTTTGATCCAAAAAGATTAATTTTCTTTGAATAGTTTGTATTTAAAACCAATAATGAAAAATTGTTAACAAAAAATCAGAATTTTTAAGCCAAAAATACGAATTTTCTACAAAACATTTGAATTTCCATCCCAAGTGGTTGAATGTACAACAAAATAGTTCAGTGTTCCACCAAGTAATTTAGTTTTTAACCAACTACTTGAATTTTCTACCAAAGTCGTTCAGTTTTCATAACAATAATTAATTTTTCAACGAAATAATAATTCATTTTCAATCTCAAAAGACTAATTTTCTAAAAAAAAACGTTCAATTTTCAAAAAAAAAAAATATAATTTTCAACATAAATTTAATTTTCAACCAAATATTTGAATTTTATACCAAAACATTTGAATTTACAATAAAATAGTTCATTTTTCTGCCAAAATAGTCGAAATTTCATACCAAAAAGACGGATTTTCTACAAAAACAGTTAAAAAAAACAACAGTTGAATTTTCAATACAAAATTATGAACTGTCACAAAAATCTTAATTTTCAACCAAATAGTTAACTGTTCTATAGAATTTTCAAGCCAAAAAGATTAATTTTCTATAAATAGGTTGAATTTGAAACCAAAAATAATAAATTTTCAACAAAATAGTTCAGTTTTTAAGTAAATAATTCAGTTTTTAATCAACTAATTAAATTTTCTACTAAAGTCGTTAAATTACCATGAAAATGATTCATTTTTCGACGAAATAATAGTTTCTCAACTCAAAAGACGAATTTTCTAAAACAAAAAACTTTGAATTTTCAACCAAAAATTATGAATTTTCAACATAATGTTAATTTCCAACCAAATATTTGAATTTTATATCAAAAAGTTGAATTTACAATAAAAGTGTTTAATTTTTCTGCCAAAATAATCGAATTTTCATACCAAAAAAACGAATTTTCTACAAAACAGTTCAATTTTCAACCAAAAGTAATGAATTTTCAAAAACAAAATTAATTTTCAACCAAATAGTTAAATTTTCTACCTAAATAGTCGAATTTTCAACAAAACAGTTGAATTTTCAATACAAAATTATGAATTTTTAACCAAAATCTTAATTTTCAACGAAATAGTTAACTTTTCTATAGAATTTTCAAGCGAAAAAAATTAATTTTCTTAAATAATTTGAATTCGAAACCAATAATGATGAATTTTCAGCAAAAATTTGCATTTTTAAGCCAAAAAGGCGAATTTTTTACAATAGTTAAATGTGCAAGCCAAAATGGCAAAATTTCCTCTAATACATTTAAATTTCTAACAAAAATAATTAATATTTAAATGAAAAATGAATTTTTAACAAGTTATACTTTCAATACAAAAATTATCAATTTCAATCAAAAATAATGATTTTTTAACTAAAAGAGTTCAAATAGTTAATTCAGTACCAAAAAAAATGATATTCAAACAAGAAAATAAATTTTTAACCAAAGATGTGAGTTTCCAACAAAAATAATGATTTTTTAAATTAAAATCTGAATTTCTAACAAGTTATTACAACTTTTAACCAAGTAGTTAATATTTCAACAATAAAAATAATTTTAAATCTCAAACTTTCGCATTTTTGCTGGAAAATATTGTTTTAAACGCAATATTTGAATGTTTACCAATTATTTGTTTAAAAATCGATTTTCTTTCGGTAGAAAATTATCTTTTTCTTTTCAAGTTAATCTTCTTGTTTGAACATTTTTTTTCTATTAAAGATTCAGACATTCCAGTTAAATGTTTATCATTTTCGGTGAAAATTCATCTTTTAGTTTGAGAATAAAATTATTCGGTTATAAGTTAAACTCTATTGGTAAAAATTAATATTTTTTTGTTGAAAGTTGATCATTTTAATTAAAAATTCATTTTTCTTTGTTGAAAAATGAGATATTTGATTGAAAACTTGTTTTTTATTGTAATATTTTTTGGTTAAAAATTAGGTTTTTTACTGAAAATGGAACTATTATTCGAGTTAAACGGTCCAAAATTTTATTTAAAAGTTTGTCTCTGGTTGGACATTCATTTTTTGACTAAAAATTTAAATATTTAACTTTTGGTTGAAATTGATATTTTTTAGTTGAAAATTCATATTTTTGGGTATAAATTAATATTCTTGGTTTGAAAATGTAACTATTTTTTTTTATCTAATATTTTTTTTAAAAGTAATTTTTTAACTAAAAATTTAACTGGTTCCAATTAAAAATTCCAAAGTTGTAGTTGAAAATTCATCTGGTTGGTACAAAATTAATATTTTTAACTTTAAATTTAATTATTTAAGGGTTGGTTGGCAATTTATATTTTTAGTAAAAATTAATTTTTTTATTGAAAATGCAACTATTTCAGTTAATGATTAATTGTTTTAGTTGAACTCTTATTTTTGATTTAAAATTAATTAATTTAACTAAAAATGTTACTAGTTCGTTTGAAAATTATTATCTTTTAGTTCAGAATTCAAATATTTTTGTTTGAATATTTGTTTCCTTCAATTAAAAATTCAAATATTTCGTTGAAAATTGCATGCTTTTTTTTGTTGAAAAATTGTATTTTTGGAAGAAAATTATTCTTCATGTTTAAAAAAATTTGTGTACAAGATTTAACTATTCCATTTGAACATTCTTCAGTTCAGTTAAATATTTATCAATTTAGTTGATAATTAATTCCTTCAACTGAAAATTTGAAGTTCCATTATTGGTTGAAAACTGATTTTTTCTTGTTCAAAATTCAACAATTTAAATACAAAATTGTCTTTTTTAATTGAAATTTCATCTTTTCGTTGAAAATCTACATATTTTTCTAAAAATCTTTTTTTTTTTTTAGAAAATGGTACATTATTCTTTGCAAGTTAATCTTGTTAAAAAATTATAATTTTTTCGGTTACGAATTCAAGTATTTCAGTCAAATATTCACCATTTTCATTGAAAATTTATCTTTTAGTTTGGAAATCAAATTATTTGGTTAAAAGTTAAACTCTATTGTTAAAAATCAGTTTGGTTTGTAGAATGTTTATGGTTTTAATCAAAAATTCATTGTTTAGGTTAAAAAATGAGCTATTTGATTGAAAACTGGTTATTTATTTTAATATTTTTGCTCAAAAATGATTATTTTTTTAACTGAAAATGTACCTATTATTCGAGTTGCATATTCCATAATTTTAGTGAAAAATTTATCTCTTTGTTTGCACATTCATTTTTTGACTAAAAATTTAATCATTCAATTTTGTATTGAAAAATGATTTTTTAAATTGTAAATTCATATTTTTAGGTAGAAATACCTACAATTTTATTTGAAAATTCGTAACTTTGTTTGAAAATGTAACTATTTTTTTTAAGTTAGTTTTTTTTTTGGTTAAAAGTACTTTTTTAACTGAAAATTTAACTTATTCCAACTTTAACTATTTAAGTTTTGATTGACAATTTATTTATTTTTTTTTTTTGAGATAAATTCATTTTTGTTTTGAAAATTCAACTATTTCAGTTGAAGGTTCATTGTTTAGTTGAAAACTCATATTTTTGTTTAGTGTAAAATTATTTTTTTTTTAGTTAAAAATGTTACTTTTTCATTTTGGGTTGAAAACTATTTTTTTTGTTTTGTTCAAAAATCAAATATTTGGTTTGACAATTTGTCTTCTTTAATTAGAAAATCAACTATTTTGTTAAAAATTCATGTATTTTGTTGAAAAATTGTATTTTTTGGTAGAAAATTAATCTTGCTGTTTAAAAATTCATCTTTCTGGTTTAATAATCAACTATTCCATTCAAATATGTACAATTTTATTTGGAAATTCGTCAGTTTGTTTTGAAAATGTAACTATTTTTTTTTAATTGATTTTTTTTTGTAAAAGTAATCTTTTAACTGAAAATTCCGTAGGTGTAGTTGAAAATTCATTTGTTTGGTTAAACATTAATTTTAATTTTTATAAATGAACTATTTCAGTGGTCGGTTGAAGATTTTTTTTAAACTTTGTATTTGGTAATTAATCTTCTTATTGAAAAATTCATCTTTATGGTTTAAAATTCAACAATTCTAGTTAAATATGTACAATTTTATTTGGAAACTCGTCACTTAGTTTGAAAATGTAACTTTTTTTTTTTAATTCATATTTTTTGTTCAAAGTAATTTCTTAACTGAAAAATTAATTTACTCCAACTTTAAATTCCATAGTTTTATTTGAAAATTCATCTGTTTGGTTAAACATTAATTTTTTTAACTTAAAATTTAATTATTTAAGTTTTGCTTGACAATGTATTTTTTTTTAGGAAAAATTAATTTTTTTGTGAAAATTCAACTATTTCAGTTAAAGGTTCATTGTTTTACTTGAAAACTCTTTATTTTTGGTTTAAATTTAATTCTTTTTTTTTTACTAAAAATGTTTCTATTTCATTTTCGGTTGAAAATTATTATTTTTTTAGTTCAAAATTCAAATTTTTGGTTTAAAAATTTGTCGTTTTTATTTTAAAATTTAACTATTTCCTTAGCAATTTTGTTGAAAAATTGTATTTTTTGCTAGAAAATTAATCTTTGTATTTGAAAATGAACCTTCTTGTTCAAAAATTTATCTTTCTGGTTCGAAATTCAACAATTTGAGTTAAATATGTACAATTTTATTTAAAAATTCGTCCCTTAGTTTGAAAATGTAACTATTTTTTTTTAATTAATGTTTTTAGCTAAAAGTAAATTTTTAACTGAAAATTTAACTTATTTCAAATGAAAATTCCATATTTGTAGTTGAAACTTCATCTGTTTGGTTACACATTAAATGTTTAGTTCAAAATGTAATTAATTAAATTTTTATTGAAAATTTATCTTTTTTTTTTTTGTAGGAAAAATTAATTTTTATTTTGAAAATTCAACAATTTCAGTTAAAGGTTCATTGTTTGAGTTGAAAACTCTTATTTTTATTTGGTGTAAAATTATTTTTTTTAACCAAAAATGTTACTATTTCATTTTCGGTTGGAAATGATTATTTTTTTAGTTCAAAATTCAAAGATTCGGGTTTAAATTTTGTCGTTTTTATGTAAAAATTTAACTATTTCGTTCAAAATGTATTTTATTGCAAAATTGTATTTTTGATCGAAAATTAGTCTTTGTATTTAAAAATTAATCTTCCTGTTTAAGAATTCATTTTGCTGATTTAAAATTTAACTATTCCATTTAAATATGTACAATTTTATTTGGAAATTCGTTACTTTGTTTGAAAATGTAACTATTTTTTTAAAGTTATTTTTTTTGTTAAAAGTAATTTTTTAATTGAAAATTGAACCTATTCCAACTGAAAATTACATAGCTATAGTTGAAAATTCATCTGTTTGTTCAAGCACTTATTGTTTAACTTAAAGTTTAATTAATTAAGTTTTAATTGACAATTTATCTTTTGCAGTAAAAATTTTTTTTTTTAATTCAACTATTTCAGTTGAACATTCATTTTGTTAGTTGAAAACTCTTATTTTTGTTTGGTTGAAAATTAATCTTTGCAACTAGAAATGTTGATATTTCATTTTCGGTTGAAAGTTCTATTTTTTTAGTTCAAAATTCCACTATTAGATTAGAAAATGTGTCTTTTTTAATTAAAAATTCAACTATTTCGTTAAAAATGCATGTATTTTGTTGAAAAATTGTATTTTTTGGTCGAAAATTAATCTTTTTATTTGACAATTAATCTTCTGGTTTGAAATTCAAGAATTCCAGTTAAATATGTACAATTTTATTTGGAAATTCGTCACTTTGTTTGAAAATTTAACTATTTCTTTTAAATTAATGATTTGTGTTGACAGATTATCTTTTGTAGTAATATTTTTTTTCTAATTCATCTATTTCAGTTGAAGATTCATTGTTTTAGTTGAAAATTCTTATTTTTGTTTGGTGTAAAATTAATTTTTTTCATCCAAAGATGTTACTATTTCATTTTCGGTTGAAAATTATAATTTTTTTAGTTAAAAATTTAAATATTTGGTTTAAGAATTTGTCGTTTTTATTTAAAAATGTAACTATTTCCTTAAAAATGTATGTATTTTGTTGAAAAATTGTATTTTTTTGTTAGAGAATTAACCTTTTATTTGAAAATTAATTTTCCTCTTTAAAAATTCATCTTTCTGGTTTAAAATTCAATAATTCTTTTTAAATATGTACAATTTTATTTGGAAATTCGTCCCTTTTTTTGAAAATGTAACTTTTTTTTTTAATTAATGATTTTGTTGTAACTACATGGATCTTATCGGATTATCGAAGATATTAATCAGAATTTGTAACTAGTAAAAGCATAGATTTATTGTAACTTTTAAGGTGACTTGATGCTAGAGAACAAAATAGACAAGTGACAAGTTGACAGAATGAACAAAACAGATGTTATTATAAACAAAGCAATGCTGTAGATTTTTTAGTTCAAAATTCAAAGATTTGGGTTAAAAATTTGTCGTTTTTATTTAAAAATTTAACTATTTCCTTAAAAATGTATGTATTTTGTTGAAAAATTGTTTCTTTTTTTTTGGTAAAAAATTGTATTTGTATTTGACTATTAATCTTCTTGTTTAAAAATTAATCTTTCTGGTTTAAAATTCAACAATTCCAGTTAAATATGTACAATTGTATTTGACAATTCCTCACTTCGTTTCAAAATGTAACTATTTTTTCAAAGTTAGTTCTTTTTTGTTAAAAGTAAGTTGAAGATTCATTTTTTTAGTTCAAGGCTCTTATTTTTGGTTTAAAATTCATTTTTTAAAATAAAAATGTTACTATTCCATTTTCGGTTGAAAATTGTTATTTTTTTAGCTCAAAATTTAACAGTTTGTTTAGAAAATTTGCCTTTTTAAAAAATCGTTTAAACAAAAGTACCTGAAATTAATTTTCTAAAAATCTTAGACATTTAAAGTATTTCATATTAAATTGAATATGGTACTAACATTAATTTTATTTTAACGAATTCTGTGAGAAAAGTTATGGACAAAATTTCCAGCTTTTTTGGGTCGCTAGACGTCTTTAAGTTGTACTTTTTGACTTCAAAAAAACACTGTTTTAATTAATTAGATATCGCCATCGTCAAACGGTGGATTTAAAGGAGCAGAAATGTATACCACGGAGTTTGAAATCAACGAAACTCCACCTACGGCTCGTACTTTACTTACCAAAGGTTACATCCAGGACGAAATTAATGGATTTTCAGGTATATGCAATATTGCGATAAGATTTTTTTTTAATAATATAGGGTTGTCCGGGAATTCAACAAATTTTCAGAAGATAAATCTGTCCACGTTCGAATGAAACCGTCTTTTTTTTTTAATAAATAGTTGAATTTTTATCTTTTTCAATTTTTCTATCATTCAGTTTACAATGTGTTATTCGGAAATTTTTTACTTGAAAAATTCTCCATTTTTATTTTTAAGCTTTTTTTAATTTTAACAATTTAAAAATTTTCTCATAGTATATTTTAAAGTATTTTAGTTATTAAAAATATAAATGTTTCATTTAAACTTCATAAATTATCTTCAACTTAAAAATAACTTTATAATAATATATTCGCAATTAAAGGCTCTTATTAAATTTTAAATATTGTTTCAGTCTAAAATATTTAATTTTGAACCCGTTTAATTTGAAATTTTTTAATTTAAGATAAAGAAGGTTAAAGAGATATTTAGAATTTTAAGACAAAATTCACACTAATAACTGACCTAATTAAAACAAAATGAAGATTTTTGCAGATTTCAAACAAATAATTTAGAGGTTTTTTAAGAATTGTGAAATGTTTCAAAAGAATAAAAAAACATCTTAAGATTCCTAGGAAAATAAAAAATTATTTTTCATTATGAAAAATTATTTAAAAGAATATTTAAAAATGTTAAAAAGATTTACAAAATTGTAATAAAAAAAATACTTGGAAGATTTTGAGGAAATTTTTTTTTATAATTTGCAAAATTTTCTAAAAATGATAGGAAAAATTCAATGAATTGTAAAAGATATTTAGAAGTTCTGACAGCATTTCAAAAATAATTTCAGATTTGAAAAAATGTAAAATAACTTGCAGATTTCTCAAGATTATGAATTAAAAATTTGAAGAATTTCAAGGATGTTTAAACTGTTTAAAATCAAAATAATTTAACTTCTATTTTAAGTGCTTAGTTAGAAAAAAGAATTATTTTTTCAATTTCTAATGTTTCTAGCTTAACATTCTTTAAAATAATATAATTTTGAAAATTTTAAAGATCATTGATTCTTTAATTTAGAACATTGAAAATGATAACGTGGATTAAATTTTTACAATTTTTGTCGAAAATTTAGCTTTAGTTCATTTTTTTGTTTATTAGAAAATCAACTATTTTGATAAAAAGTTCAAAATTTTGGTTGAAAATTAACTATTTTCTTGAAAATTCATATTTTCGGCTCAATGATGCAACTTTTTTGTAAAAAAATTCGTGTCTTTGGTCTAAAGATTGAAGAATTCACTTGAATTTTCTTTCTTGATTTGATTTAAGCCGTTTATTAAAATAATGAATTAATTTTTTATATTTTTCAATTATGATATTCAGTTTAGAATGCTTCTTTCGAAAATCTTCCACTTTAAACATTTTCCATTTCAGATTTTAATTTTTAAGCGAACATTTTAATTTAAAGAATTTAAAAATGCAGTTTTAAAAAATTGATAAATTAAAAATTAGAAGAATTTGAAATTAATTGAAACTTTAAAAACCATTTTGTATGGTAAAATATCTTCCAAATATTATTATTATTATTGTAAAATGTAATTAAAGGCTTTTATTAAATTCCAAATATTATTTCAATCCAAAATATTCCATCTTGAAACCATTAAATTTTCAATTTTCTGATTAAGAAGAAAAACAATTGCCTAATGTTAAGAAATAGTTAACTGTTCATTTAAAATCAGTAATTATAAATCAAATATTCAAAACTAAACCAAATAACAAAACTTTTAACGTTACAATTTGAATTTTTGTATAAAAAAATTAATTTTTAACTAAATTTGTTGAATTTTGACCTATAAATAGGAATTAAACACCTGTTATTCTTTAAAAAATTCCAGTAAGTTGATGAGATATTTAAAAGTTTTGAAATAAATTCAAAATTAATTAGTTCGTACCGAAAATTTTGTGAAAATAGTCCACGGCCTATTTTAAAAGCAAATAAAAATATTTCTTCAAGATTCCTAGAAAAATGGAAAATAACTTTTTATTTTGAAGAAATAATTTTAAGAGAATATTTTAAAAGATTCACATAATTATCAAAAATGAATGAGGTAGATTTTAAGGAAATTTTTTTTAATTTGGCAAGATTAATTGAAAATTTTTGAAGAATGTTAGAAAAAATGAGTCAAAAATATATTTAGAAGCTCTGAAAAAATGTGTAAAACCAGTTTTAATTTCAAAAAAATTTTAATAATGGGTATATTTTTCAAAATTTCGAAGCATTTGAATGATTTTTTTTTTTATTATTTGAAAGAAACCTAATTTAACTTCAAATTTAGGAAGTGTTTAGTTTATAACAAAAATATAATCGTTCAATTTTTAATTTTTCAACCTTATGATTCCTTAAAATGATATAATTTTCAAAAAAAATTTAATTTGTTGATTGCTTCTTCAACTTAGAACATTGAAAATAAAAACGTAGATTTATATTTTTTTAACTCAATCTCAATCTTTTAATTGTGGGTCCGGATGCAATAAGGGCACATAAAATTTTTTCGTGCGAAAACGAAGTCCCCTGGAGGCTTTAGAAAAAATTTTCGAATTTTAATTT
>NC_046657.1:149877946-149913390 GCF_010883055.1 Belonocnema kinseyi
AAATTAAAATTCGAAAATTTTTTCTAAAGCCTCCAGGGGACTTCGTTTTCGCACGAAAAAATTTTATGTGCCCTTATTGCATCCGGACCCACAATTCTACAATTTACAAAAACTTTTAAAATTTACTTTTAAAAGTTTAAAATTCAAGAGTTGAAAATTTAACTATTCGGTCGAAAGTTAAACTACTTTGTTAATAATTCAGTTGTTAGGTTAAAAATTTATCATTTTAGTTTAAAATTAATTTAATTTTTTGAAAGTTCAACTATTTTGTTACAAATTAATTTTTTTCTTGAGTAGTAATTTAAAATATTTTTGTAGAAAATTCAACTATTAGGTTGAAAATTAACATTTTCGTTATAAAAATCCAACCATTCGGTTGAAAATTCATATATTTTTCAAAAAATGTATTCCTTTGTCCGCAAAATTCAACTCTTGTTCAAAATTTTTTTTTAAATTTATTTCTTCCGGTACAAAAAATTCATATATTTTTTTCAATAATCAGGATGGCGACTTGAAATTCATTTATTTTTAACCTCTTTTTTCAATTGTTATTTTTGTCTAATTTCTGTTCGATCTTAAATTAAAAAATAATATTTTTTATAATTAAAATTTTAACTATTTGGCTGAAAATTGACATTTTTAAATCAAAAATTAATTATTTGTTTGCAAATTTATTTAATTTGTGAAAAATTCATCTTTTTGATAAAAAAACTAATTTTTAGGTTTGAAAATTCCTCTTTTTTATAAAAATGTAAAGTATCTTAGTTAAAAATTCATCATTTTAGTTGATAATTTATATTTCAGGTGTCAAATCAAATTGTTAGGTTAAATTTTTCACCTTTTGTTAAAATTTTTTATTTTTTAATTTTTAAAGTTAACTTTTTTGTTCAAAATCTCTTTTAACTTTTTATTTGAACTTTTTGTAATTCAAAAAAAAATTTTAGTTGAAAATCGTCTTTTTTGGTAGAAATTATCACCTTATTTGAAAATTGATCTTTCTGGATTTGAAATTCAACTACTCTCTTCAAAGATTTACAATTTTAGTCGAAATTTAATCAATTCGTTTGAAAATGTAAGTATTTTTTCATCGTTTTTTTTTTTTGTTTTGAATGTCATTTTCTTAATACTCATCATTTTAGTTGAAAGATTTACCTTTTAGAATGAAAGTAAAATTACTTAAAAGGTTAAATCTTTTGTTAAAAGGTACACATACGTATATTATATATATATATATTTAAGATTAATAATTTAAATTTAAAATTTATTTTTTTGGATTGAAAAATGAGCTATTTATTTAAAAAATGGTTTTTTCTTTTGATGAAAAGGAATGTTTTCCGAAAATTTGACTATTTTGTTGAAAATTCGTTCCCTTTTTTGTTGAAACTTATTTTTTTCAACTGAAAAATTAATCTTCTTGGTTGAAAATGCATTTTTTTGTCTAAAGTTCAATTATTTAATTTAAATATTCATAATCTGAGTAGAATATTGCATAGTCTTAGTTAAAGATTCATCTATTTGGTTAAAAATTAATTTTTTTAATTTAAATTTAATTATTTAAGTTTTGGTTGACAATTTATCTTTTCTTAGAGTAAATACTAGTTTTTGTTAGTCTGAACACTCGATTATTTTAGTTACAGATTTAACATTTTGATTTAAAATTAATTAATTTTAAGTTGAACATTAATTTTATTAACTAAAAATCTAACTATTTTATTTTCGGTTGAAATTGGATTTTTTGAAATTCAAAATTCATCTATTTGTTTGAAAATGTGTCACATTTAATTCAAAGTTAACTATTTCGTTAAAAAAATAATGTTTTTTGTTTGGAAATTGTATATTTTCGTGGAAAATTAATCTTTTTATTTGAAAATTTTTTTTCTGCTTGAAGAGATTCATTCAAGTATTTCAGTTAAATATTAATAATTTTAGTTGAAAATTACTCTTTTTATATTAAAATCCAACTATTCTAGTTCATTTTTCTAACTGAAAGTTTAACTTTTCTATTTTTGTTGAAAGCCCTGAAAATACAATTCTTTGGTTAAAAAACGTGACTGAAAAATCTTTCTTGATTGGAAAATAAACTGTTTTATAAAAAATTCCATAATTTAATATAAAAAATCATTTTTAAGATGAAAAAGAAATCCAAGAAATTTAAAAAAAAAATGTATGTTGTTGTTTTTATGTCCGAAATATATTGTTTATTTTTGATTAAATTTAACTAATGCCTATTTATTTTTAAATTAGATTTTGATGATGATTATTATTTAAATTATGAAATTGAGGAAGTGAAAAAAGTAACTTTTTAGGTACCTTAAAGTTAGTTCATCCAGCAACTGTGAACAGTTACTCAAAATAATTTAAGTTACCCAACACTGAAAATATCCCTGTGTATTATATATAGATAATCAATTTCTATTAATATTCCAACACGGAAACTTTCCTTTAAAGTAGGAAAAGCATGAGGGTAGTTTATGAATAGACCATCATTATTCATCGATTTATTTTTACTTTAGGCTGCTCTGCAGTCAGAATTTGATCTTTAGGACAAAAAATAAAAAAATGGGCAGTAGAAAATTAACTTCATTTTTTGAGCAAATTTTCCAATTTTCTAACGTAATATTTCCAAAGGATCAAAAATTGACTTAAATGTTTATTCAATCTATTATTCATTAGCTTATAAATTAGAAAAAAACAAATTTTTGCCGCAAGCTTCATAGTCTTTCCCTTATTTTTCTCATTTTCCCTTTTTCGCGGTTTTCCACTTCAATGTGAACTGAATTAACAGAATTAATTTTATTATTTAGTAGAAAAATATTTTTTTTTTTAAAGAATCACAATTCTGACTTTGATCAACGAATTTTCTAAAAGAATTATAATTAATTTAAATTTTAACATTGACTTTCAGTAAAGAAATATGAAAAATTCCAAAAAATAATTTTCCGTACGCTATAAAATTCCCGAATAATAGAATTTTCGAATAATAAATTTCCCGAATATTAAAATTCCGAGATTGGAAAATTTCCGACAGAAAAATTCCGAATATTATTAAATATTCAAACTAGAAAATTCCCTAATTTAAACAGTTAAAATTTGTAAGCAATTATTATTTATTTAAAATTTTAATAATAAAAATTTATTTTTTATAAATAAATCATGTTTATAGAAACGATTCTAATTGTTCAAATTCGTGAATTTTATAATTGCAAAATTCTTTAATTCTGATATTTTATAATTCGTCAATTTTCTGTCGGGAACTTTATAATTTTGGATTTTTATTACGTGGCAACTGGAAAATTCCGAAAAATAAAATTCCCGAATTTAAACAATTGGATTTTTTAGATAAATCTTATTTATTCAAATTAGAATAATCAACCATTTAAAAAAGTATGTTTTTAATTTTTACACTTTATAACATTTTTCTTTGAATTTAAAATAACAAAAATTGGAAACAGTTTTTATGTAGAAATATATTATTTTAATGATTGTTTTAAATTCAAACAATAATTTTAGAAACTTTCAATATTATAATAAATATACAAAATATAACAATTATTCATATTCATAAAAACAACTTCAAATGTTAAAATTCCGGATTTTTATCATTCCAAAGTTCTCTAATTCTGATATTTTATAATTGAGCAATTTTCTGTCGGGAATTTTATAATTTAGTAACTTTAATATGAGCGACTGAAAAATTCTGAAAAGCAAAAATTCCCGGTGCTGTAAAATTCCCGACCGAAAAATACCCAGTTATCAAATATTCAAATTAGAAATTCCCAAATTTAAACAATAATTTTTTAAAAACAAATCTTATTTATTAAAATTGCAATAATCAATTATTTAAAAAAAAAAAATTTAATGATTATAATTTCTAAAATTATTTTTTGAATTTAAAGTAACACTAATTGAAAACAATTTTTATCCAGAAAAATATTTTTTAACTATTGTTGTTTTAAGTTCAGACTATTTTAGAAATTTTAAACATTAAAAATAATTTCTTTAATGAAAATATTTGATTATTTTATTTTCGATAAATGAATCAAATTTATAAAAATAATTTTAAATGTTCAAATTCGGAAATTTTCTTATGAAAAATTCATAAAAATAAAATTCCCGACGCTGTAAAATTCCCAAATCATAAGATTCCCGAAAAATAAAATTCTCAAATAATAAAATTTTCGAATAATAAATTTCCCGTATAATGAAATTTCTGAATAATAAAATTCCGGAATTGGAAAATTCCTGAATAGTACAATTTTTGAATTGGAGAATTCACGAATAATAAAATTCCCGACAGAAAAATTCCGAATATTATAAAATATTCAAAGTAGAAAATTCCCGGATTTAAAGAATTAAAATTTTTAAATAAATATTATTTATTAAAATTTTAATAATCAAAATTTATTTTTAATAAATAAATCATATTTTTAGAAAAGATTCTAATTGTTCACATTCGTGAATTTTGTGATTGCAAAATTCTCATATTCTATATTTCGGCAATTTTCTGTCGGGAATTTTATAATTTTGGAATTTTATTATTGATGGGGCGAATGAAAAATTCCGAAAAATATAATTCCCGACACTGAAAGATTCCCGATTAATAAGATTCCCGAATAATAAAATTCCCAAATAATAAAATTCTCGAAGTGTTTATAATATTCCCGAATAATAAAATTCCCGACAGAAAAATGCCTAGTTATCAAATATTCGAATCAGAAAATTACGGAATTTAAACAATACTTTTTTTTTGTATACATCTTGCTTATTAAAATTGCAATAACCAAATATTTAAAAAAAAAAGTATATTTTTAATTATTACAATTTCTAAAATTATTCTTTGAATTTAAAATAACACTAATTGAAAACAATTTTTATCCAGAAATATATTATTCAAATATTGTTGTTTTAAATTCAAACAATAATTTTAGAAACTTTAAACATTAAAAATAATTTTTTGAATGGAAATATTTGATTATTGTATTTTTGATAAATGAATCAAATTTATAAAAACAATTTAAAATTTTAAAATTCGGAAATTTTCTCATGAAAAATGCAGAGAAATAGAATTCCCGATGCTGTAAAATTCCCGAAAAATAAAATTCCCGGCGCTATAAAATTCTTAATAACAAAATTTCCGAATAATAGAATTTCCGAATAATAAATTTCACGAATAATGGAATTTCTGAATAATAAAATTCCGGAATTGGAAAATTTCCGAATATTATTAAATATTCAAACTAGAAAATTCCCGGATTCAAAGAATTAAAATTTGTAAATAAATATTATTTATTAAAATTTTAATAATAAAAATTTATTTTTAATGAATAAATCATATTTATAGAAACGATTCTAATTGTTCAAATTCGTGAATTTTGTAATTGCAAAATTCTCTAATTCTGATAGTTTATAATTCGAAAATTTTCTGCCGGGAACTTTATAATTTACGAATTTTATTATGGGGCGACTGTAAAATTCAGAAAAATAAAATTCCCGACGCTGTGAAATTCTCGAATCACAAGATTTCCGAATAATAACATTTTCGAATAATAAAATTTTTGAATAATAAAATTTCCAATTAATACAATTTTTAAAAAATAAAATTTTCGAAGAGTATAATATTCCCGAATAATAAAATTTCCGAAAGAAAAATGCCTAGTTATGAAATATTCGAATTAGAAAATTCCCGAATTCAAACAATACTTTTTTAAAAATAAATCGTATTTATTAAAATTACAATAACAAATACAAAATTAAAATAATCAATTATTTTTTAAAAAATTATTTTTTTAATATTTACAATTTCTAAAATTATTCTTTTAATTTAAAATAACACTAATTGAAAACAATTTTTATCCAGAAATATATTTTTCAACTATTGTTGTTTTGAATTCAGACAATTATTTTCGAAACTTGAAACATAAAAATAATTTTTTTAATGAAAATATTTGATTATTTCATGTTTGATAAATGAATCATAATAATAAATACAATTTTAAATATTTAATTTAGGAAATTTTGTAATTCGGAAATTCTCTACTTCGGATATTTTATAATTCGGCATTTTTCTGTCGAGAATTTTCAAATTCGTTCATAATAAAAACTGACGGGAATTTTATTATTCGGGAATATTATGAATTGTTCTAAAATTTTATTATTTATAAATTTTATTATTCGGCAATTTTTCAGTTCGGCAATTTTATTTTTCGAAATTTGTGAGTCGTTCCATAATAAAATTCGAAAATTATATAATTCCCGTCAGAAAATTGCCGAATTATAAAATATCAGAACTAATCAATTTTGGAAGTATAAAATTCTCCAATTTAAACGAATTTAAAATTGCTTTTATAAATATGATTCATTTTGCAAAAATTAAATAATCCAATATTTTCATTAAACAACTTATTTTCAATGTTTAAGGTTTCTAAAATTATTTTTTGAATTTACAACAATAATTTAAAAAAATATATGTCTAGGTAAAAAATGTTTTCAATTATTGTTATATTAAATTCAAAGAATAATTTTAGAAACTTTAAATATTAAAACTATACTTTTTAAAAAATTGATTATTGTAATTTCAATAAATAAAATTTCAGAATTCAAATATTTGATAATTCGGTATTTCTCTGCCGGGTATTTTGAAATTCGCCCATAATAAAAACTGCCGGGAGTTTTATTATTCGGGAATATTATAAATTTTTCGAGATTTTTATTATTGAGGAATTTCTGTATTTGTGAATTTTAATATTCGGCAATTTTATTTTTCGGGAATTTTATGATTCGGGAATTTTATTTTTCTTCATTTTTCAATAGTAAAATTCCCTAATTTAAACATTAAACATTATTTTTATAAGAATGATTCATTTATCAAAAATAAAATAATCAAATATTTTCATTAAACAAATTATTTGTAATGTTTAAAGTTTCTAAATTTATTGTTTGAATTTAAAACAACAATAGTTGAAAAATATGTTTCTGGATAAAAATTGTTTTCAATTAGTGTTATTTTAAATGCAAAGCATGATTTTAGGAATTGTAAACATCAAAAGTATACTTTTTAAAAAAAGTAGTTGATTATTGTAATTTTACTAAATAAGATTTATTTTTTAAAAAGTATTGTTTAAATTCTGGAATTTTCTAATTCGAGTATTTGATAACTAGGCGTTTTTCTGACAGGACTTTTATTATTCAGTAATATTAAAAACTCTTCAAGAATTTTATAATTCGGGAATTTTACAACGTCGGGAATTTTATTGTTCGTAATTTTTCAGTCGCTCGATAATAAAATGTGTAAATTATAAAATTGCCGAATTATAAAATATCAGAGCTTGAGAATTTTGGAATTATAAAATTTCCGAATTTAAAATTGCTATTATAAATATGATTCATTTATCAAAAATAAAATAATCAAATATTTCCATTAAACAAATGTTTTTTAATTTTTAAAGTTTCTAAAATTATTCTTTGAATTTAAAATAACATTAATTAGAAACAATGTTTATCCACAAATAGATTTTTCCAATCATTGTTTTAAATTCAGACAATAATTTTAGAAACTTTCAATATTAAAATTAACTCTAATTCTGATATTTTGTAATTCGGGAATTTTATAATTTTGGAATTTTGTTGCAGAACGACTGAAAAATTCCGAAAAATTAAATTCCCGACGCTGTAGAATTCCCGAATCATAAGATTCTCGAAAAATAAAATTGCTGAATTGAAAAATTGCCGAATATTAAAATTCCCAAATGATAAAATTCTCGAACAATTTATAATATTCCCGAATAATAAAATTCCCGTCAGTTTTTATTATGGACGAATTTGAAAATTCCCGACAGAAAAATGCCGAATTATCAAATATTAGAATTAGAAAATTCCCGAATGTAAACAATTAAATTTGTTAAATAAATTTTATTTATTGAAATTGCAATAATCAAATATTTTTTAAAGTATATTTTTAATGTTTAAAGGTTCTCAAATTATTCTTTGAATTTAAAATAACAATAATTGGAAACATTTTTTATCCTGACATATATTTTTTTAATTATTGTTGTAAATTCAAAATATAATTTAAAAACCTTTAAACATTAAAAATATTTTGTTTAATGAAAATATTTGATTATTTAATTTTTAATGAATGAATCGTATTTATAAAAGTAATTTTAAAATCGTTTAAATTCGGGCATTTTATAATTCCAAAATTCTATAGTTCTGATATTTTGTAATTCGGCAATTTTCTGTCGGGAATTTTATTATGGAATGACTCAAAAATTCCTAAAAATAAAATTCCCGACAGAAAAATTCCGTATTATCAGATATTCGAATTAGCAAATTCCCGAATTTAAACAATTAAATTTTTTAGATAAATCCTCTTTATTGAAATTAGAATAATCAACTATTTAAAAGAAGTATGTTTTTAATTTTTACAATTTATACAATTATTCTTTGAATTTAAAATAACAAACATTGGAAATAGTTTTTATCTAGAAATATATTTTTTCAATTATTGTTTTAAATTCAAACAATAATTTTAGAAACTTTGAATATTATATCAAATATTAAAAACATCAAAATTATTCATATTGATAAAAACAATTTTAAATATTAAAATTCGGGTGTTTTATAATTCCTAAGTTCTTTGGTTCTGATATTATATAATTCAGCAATTTTCTGTCGGGAATTTTATAATTTAGGAATTTTATTATGGAGCGACTGAAAAATTCCGAAAAATTAAACTCCCTACGCTTTAAAATTCCCGAATTGAAAATACCGGAATAATAAAATTCCCGTCAGTTTATAATATGGACGAATTTGAAAATTTCCGATTAAAGATATTCCTGGCAGAAAAATACCGAATTATCAAATATTCGAATTAGGAAATTCCCGAATTTCAACATTTAAATTTTTTGGTTAAATCTTATTCATTAAAATTACAATAATCAAATATCAAAAAAGTGTATTTTTAATGTTTACAATTTCTAAAATTATTCTTTGAATTAAAAATAACACTAATTGAAAACAATTTTTATCCAGAAATATTGTTTTAAATTCAGACAATAATTGAAGAAACTTTTAACATTAAAAATAATTTTTTAAATGAAAAATTTGATTACTTTATGTTTGATAAATGCATCATATATATAAAAACAGTTTTAAATGTTTAAATTGGGGAATTTTGCATTTTCGAAATTTCGAATATTTATAATTCGGCAATTTTCTGTCGGGAATAATATAATTCGGTTTTTTCGAATTCGCAAATATTATGAATTGTCGGGAATCTTATTATTCGCGAGTGTTATAATTCAGGAATTTTATTATGGAACGACCGAAAAATTCCGAAAAATAAAATCTTCGACGCTGTAAAATTCCCGAATTTAAAAATTCTCAAATAATAAAATTCACCAATAATAAAATTGCCGAACCATTTATAATATTGCTGAATTGAAAAATTCCCACCAGTTTATAATAAGGCCAAATTTTTAAATTCCCGACAGAAGTATGCAGAATTAGAAAATTCCTGAATGTACACAATTAATTTTTTCAAATAAATATTATTGATCAAAAGCACAATAATGAAAGAAAAAAATTGAAAATATTGTTACAATTTAAAATATACCATTTTTAATCCATTTAATTAAAAATTTTTTTATAAAAAAAAAAGAATACTTATTTACTTTTTAGCCATATTTGACTATTAATTTAATAAGAATCAATTGAAGTCAAATATTTAAAAGTAATCAATTTGAAACTGAATTGTTTGACATAGAAACCTATAAATCGTTAGAATGGCCAAGAGCTTTCAAACTTTTCATGTTAAAATTGTTATTGTTCTATTTTAAAAATGTTTAATTTGTAAGCTAAATTGTTGAATTTTTACGTAGAAATAATAATTAAACATTTATTATTTGTAAAAAAAAATTCAGTAATTTTAAGAGATATTTAGAAGTTTTGAAAAGATTCAAAATTAATTTTAAACTTGAAATAATTTCAAATAATTTAAACGAAGTTTGTGGAATTTTTTTTCACAATTTCTAAACATATTTTAAAATGAATCAAACCTTTTCTACAATTTTTAGAAAATCCTGCCATTTTTTTTAATTCTTCAAATCTTCCAGGCTCTTTTTTTAACAATTCTGGAAATATCTTCAAATCTTTTTAACTATTCTGTTAAAATAATTTTTGAAAATGTAAAATCATTTTCAATTTTCCTAGGAATATTAAGAAAATGTTTTTATTCTTTTGGAGCCTTTCACAATGTTTAAAGCTTCTAAATTTTTTGTTTGAAATCTAAAATTACTATAATTTTTTCTAAAAATAATAAATGTTCAATTGTTATTTATAAATCAAAATTTTAAGAAAATTTGTTTAAATTCGCAGGATTTTCTAGGAGCTGTAGGACAAATTTAATCAGTTTTAAAAGTTATTTAGAAGTTTTGAAAACATTCCAAGGTTCTTGTTAAATTTGAAAAATTTAAACAACTTCTAGGTTTCTCAAGATTTTAAATTAAATTTTAAAGCTTTTCAAGCATGCTTAAACTATTTAAAATTCAAATAATTTAACTTGCAAAATAAGAACTTTTAACTTGAATTTTTTTTAATTTTTCTAGCCTAAAAGAACTTAATAATATAATTTTTTTAAAGTTTATTGATTGATTCTTTAATTTAGAGCATTGAAAATGTAAACGTGGATTTATATTTTTGAACCCTAATCTAAATTTTTTAACTCTAATAATTTATAAAAATTAAAAGTTTTCTATTTTGGCAGTGTAACTGCATTTATATAAAAATATATTCACAAAAGTGAAAGATTTTTCAAAAAATTATTCTCTGTATTGATTATTTGTTCATAAATAAAAAGCCAAAACAGAGTAAAAAAATTCAGAAAGAACTGCAACTTTCTAGCAATTTTTTAAAAGAAGATAGTTATAAACAATAATAATTTTTTTAGACAATTATTTTTGCTAAATAATAATAACTTTTCCTAGCTTTAGGTGAAAAGTGGACAAAAGGTTGAATATTAAAAAAAAAGTAACTTTGTAGCTTTTTCTAAAGAGATTATTATTAAAAATAAGAATAAATTGTTTAAACAATTATGTTCATTGACTTGAATTAATGATTACGTCGTTTTAATTGAAATGCAGACAAAAAGTGGAAAATCTGAGGGAAAAATTCTGCAACTTTCTAGCATTAATCTAAGAAAATATTATTCTTAATAATACATTGTTTAAACAATTATGTCACAATCAGTTGCAAATTCCGGAAAACTGCGACTTTTTAACTGCATTCTACTTTTTTCTTGAGACGTCAAACTGCAGTTGGAAGATGAATTTGAATTATATTTATAAATTAATAAAAAAGTTAATATTTAATTAATTTCCAGTTCAATTTTGAATAATATAGTAAATTTTTTACCAGATTAGAAGATTACCTCCATTAAGACGATTTTTTATTTAAATTGTTAAAGTTTTTATTAAAACTCATAGTTATTATATTTTTTTATTATTTCAGATTATTGGTACCTTCTCTAATTTCTAAAAACAATAATTTGTTATTCAATATAAATAATAAATAATTTTATCAAATATAATTTTAGTGAGATCTGTTAGAATTCGTTACAATTTTATTTCCCTCTTCTAAATTTTAGATAAAGAGGGAAAGAATAAAAATAAAAATTTGTTACGTTGTTCATTGCAAATTCATATTTTTCCGGTTAAAAATTCAACAATTTTAAATTCGATAGCTCTAGTGAAAAATCCATCTGTTTGGTTAAACAATAATTTTTAACTTAAAATTTAATTGTTTAAGTTTTGGTTGACAATTGATCTTTTTGGTAAAAAGTAATTTTTTGTTTGAGAAATCAAATATTTTAGTTAAAGACTCATTGTTTCAGTTGAAAACTATCTTGTGCTGTATTAAACATTTTTTAACTAAAAATATCACTATAACATTTTGGCTGAAAATTATTATTTTTGTATTTAAAAATTTACCTGTTTGGATAAAGATTCATAACTTTAATTGAAAATTCATCACTTTGGTTAAAAAATTGAACTATTTTTTTAAAAATCAGTTTTTTTTGGCGCTGAAAATAAATTGTTTCAACTGAAGGTGTAACTGTTTTATTTTGGGTCAAAAATTTATATTTTTAATTTGAAATTGTAAGTATTTGCTTAAAAATTAATTTTTTTCAAAATTGTGCTCTGTTGTGTTAAAGAATATTTAGAATTTGAGTTTGTACTTCGGAAAAGTTACTTTATTGATAACTCTATCATTCAGCTACAATTTTTTGTCAAAAGAGAGAAAAAACCTCTAATTTATTCACTTTAAATAAGCAATAAATTATGATTTTTTTAATTGAATTGTACTTTAAGATTTTAAAAAGTATATAAAATTTCAGTCTAAAATATTCCATTTTTAAACCATGTAATTTGAAATGTTTCATTTAAGAAAAAAAAGCAGTTACTCAATATTTAGAAATATCTTACTCTTCTTTTCAAATCAGTAATTATTATATAAATATTCTAAAATAAAAATAAAAAAAAAACACTAAACTTTGAACGTTACACTTTTAATTGTTTTATATGCAAAAATTTAATTTGCAAGTCGAATTGTTGAATTTTGATGTTCAAATAACAATTGAACATCTTTATTATATTATATAATAAAGAATTATAAATTAAAATTTTTTATGTCATAAAAAAATTATATTTTATTCATAGAAAAATTCGAGCAAGTTGAAGAGATATTTAAAAGATTTGAAAAAATTCAAAATCAATTTTAAATTTGAAATGATTTCAAAAATTTAAACGAAATGTCTACGTGTGCCGACGAAATTCTGCCATTCGTAACAAAATAATTTAAAACAAAATATAGATTTTTGCAGATTTCGAAACAAAATTTAGAAGCTTTTTAAGAATTTTGACAGGCTTCAGAAAAACAATAAACATTTCCCAGGGAAATTCAAAATGATTTTTTATTTTAATAAACTAATCTTAAAAGAATATTTAAAAAGGTTTATAAAGATTTACAAAATTGGTAAAAATGAATGTGGAATTTATCCAGAATATTAATAATTTTAACTCGGAGCCGGGAATTTTCAAATTTTAGCCAATTCTGAGTTGAAACTGATATTTATCCAAAAGAATGATAAATTGTCGTGGAAAATGAAATTTAAACATTTAAATAAATTCCGACCTGGAGCAGGGAGTTTTTTAAATAATGAACTCTAATTTTAATTTGAAACGGAATATTTTCGAAAAAAATTTAATTCTTGATTTGAACAAGGATTTTTTCAAAATAATTTTATTTCTGAGTTCTCAATGGAAAATTGAATTTTTCAAACAAAATTATTATTCTGTGTTGAAACTTGGTATTTAAAAAAAATTTAATTATGAATTGGAACAGGTAATTTCACAAAAAATTCTAATTCTTAGTTGAAATGCAGAATTTTCTAAAAGAATTGAAATTCTCGATTTGAATAGGTAATTTTTAGAAAAGAATTAAAATTTTGCATTTAAACGGGGAATTTTCAATGTTTAACTAATTCTGAGCTGGAATTAGAATTTAAAATTGCTTAAAATTTTATAATTTTTAACGTATTTAAATTGATAACACCGGGAATTTAAAAAATTTTCAGAAGAAAAATCCGCCCAAGTTCGTTGAATGCTTTAATTTGTTGTTTATTTTTGTATTTCTTTAAATGGAAAAATGTTTAGAATAGAATTCGATTTTCAAAATTGCATTGACGGGAAAAATCTTTGCGAATCGTGAAAAAAAATCGGTAATGACCGGGATTTTTTTCCCTTTATTAAAACGGTCACCCAGAACATGAATTTATATTTTTTGGAACCGAACCTGAATCTTTGAACTCTACAATTTATAAAAGTTCAAAATTTTGAATTTGGCATTTGGAATGAGAGTGTTATAGTTTCGAATAAAAATAATAGCTAATATTTAATTCCATAAGCTTAAATAAGATTATATTTCATGTTACTTAATTGAAAAATAAATCAAATAAAATTTTTATGTAAGTCAATATTGTGAACAAAATTAATCAGCTAATAATATCTTAAACAGTTTAGAGCATAAAAAGCATTAAAATATTTATTCATTAATACATTCAAATAATTTTTGCTTCATATTTTTTTATAAATTCAAACTTCAATTTCTGTAAATTTGATTTTTTTTTAAACCTTTCCAACTAATTGAAACAAATATATATACATCATTTAGAAAATTTTATTTCCGATACTCATTTCACAACATCACAAACATAAAAAACTATATAATTGTAATAGAGATATTTTAAAGAAAAAATAAACTTTCACTATAAAAATAATAGCTGATAATCAATTGCAAAACATTAAAGTAAATAATATTTTATGTTACTTAATTGGCAAACAAATTAAATTATCTTTTTATGTAATTTAATATTGGGAACAAAATTAATTAAACAGTTTACAACATAAAAAGCATCAAAGTATTATTTTCATTTATACATTCGACTAATTTTTACTTAACATTTTTCTACAAATTTGAATTTGAATTTTATATACATTTAATTTATTAATAAAGTGTAAGAAGTCGTGGAAGGGAGGATTAGCGAATATTTTAACAGACTGCGAAACGAATTTTTGACTAATTTTTTTTTTATAACTATCAGGAGCGACTGTTTCCACACGTGGTCGTTTCATGACTGAACCCGAAAAACAACGTTGCACCAATGAAAGGCCACTTTATTTGTACATACAAGGACATACAAAGCGCAGCATTGATTGTATGTATATTTTTTTGATTTTTAAGTTCCTTCTTCGCAATGTGTTTGAAGAATCCAATTGTGTAATTTAATCTCTATTCTCTAATTTTTCAAACGAATTATTTTCCAATTATAGTGGCGATACAAAAAATCAATGAAATTGTTCAGACTGAACACAGAAGTTCTCTGAATAGGCCAAGTAGGTTCACGAATGCTCCTCCGCCTCTGATGAGTTTGCATTCTGGCGTTCCGTCTGTCGTGAGTATACTGCCCATTTATAATACTAGACTATTTTTGCTTTATATATTTTGTATTTAATTTGAACTTTCATATTTGAAAATTTTCTTTATTAATAAACTTTGAAACTAATTCTAGAAAAAATGGAAACTTATGTATCATATAATTTGGCAATCTGAATTCAGATACTCATTTCACAACATCACGTACGTTTAATTAAATTATATAATTGGCATAGAGGTATTTTAAATACAAATATACTTTTATTCTACAAATTATAGCTAATATTTAACTACATGACTTTAAAGTAAATAATTTATGTTATTTAACAAAATAAAAATAATTATTTTCATTTAAACATTAAGATAATTTTTACTTTATATACTTTTTAGGATTTAACTTTCATATCTGAAAACATGATTTATTATTAACCTTTTAAATTCCTGAAAAAATTGAAACATGTGTATCGTATAATTTTAAAAATTGAATTCGGATACTCATTTCACAACACTGCGAACATTTAAACAAATTATATAATTAGAACAGAGGTATTATAAATATAAAAAAACTTTATATTTTTATTTATATTTTATTATATTATAATAATAATCCATTATTTTCATAGAAAATTTGAAATAATTTTTACTACAGATTTTTTTAAATTTAAACTTTCATTTATGAAAATTTGATTTTTTAATAACCTTTTAAACTAATTTCAGAAAAAATTAAAACATATATGTATCATGTCATTTTGAAAATTGAATTTAGATACTCATTTCACATCATCACAAATATTTAACGAAATTATATAATTGGAATAGAGGTATTTTAAATGCAAACAAACTTTTATTATACAAATTATAGCCAATATTTAATTAAACAATCTTTAAATAAATATTAAATTTATGTTAGTTATTTGAAAAAATTAAAATTCAACCTTTATGTAATTAATTATTGTGAAGAAAATAATTCAAGTGATAACTAATGAATTCAATTATAATTATTATAAATGATAAACAATTAAATTATATATATAATTGTAGTAATAAATTATTTTTATTGAAAATTTAAAATAATTTTTACCACAAATTGTTAAAAATTTTAAACCTTTATAACAAACAAACTGTAACCAATATTCAGTTATGAAATCTTAAAATAAATAATAAATGTATGTTACTTTATTTTTTTAACTAAATTTTAATCTTCATTTAATTTCACATTTATTATGAAAAAAAACTAATCAGCTGATAATTAATTAATCAGTTTACAAAATAAAAAGCATTAAATTATAATTTTCATGAAAAACATTAAAATAATTTTCACTTTATATTTGTTTAAAAAGTTGAACTTTCATTCCTGAAAATTTGATTTTTGAATAATCTTTTAAACTAATTTCAGAAAAAACATAAAACATGCACATATAATTTGGAAAAATAAATTCAAATACTCATTTCACAACATCAAGAACATTTTTTTTAAAAATACGTAATTATAATAGGGGTATTTTACATCAAAATAAATTTGTATCATATAAATTATATCCAATATCTAATTATATAACCTTCAAATGGATTAAAAAAAAAATTTCAGTCAAATATAAAATTTTTCAACTAAAAAAGGTAAATTTAGAAATGAAAACTAAAATAAATCAATTTGCTGTTAGAAAAGTAAAATTTGAATAAATAAAAAAATGGTTTTTCGAAAAAAAAATCAACTAAAAATATACATTTTCAAGCAACAATAGAATGGTTACATCTTCAGTTTTAAAAAATTAATTTTTAACTACAAAAAAAACGAATTTTCAGTCAAAGAAATTAATTTTTAATTACACTGATGAATTTTTTAGCGAAAAATATTATATTTCTGTCAACAACAACAAAAAATTCAACAATAAATGGAATAGTTAAAGTTCAAAATTTTTTTCGACATATAGTGAATTTTCACCTATAGCAGATAAATTTTTAACTAAAAATAGAGTAATTAAATTTTCAGTCCAAAACTTAGTTTTCAATAAAATCAAAGTAAATTTTTTCGGCAAAAATGGAACAGTTATATTATCAGTTTGGAAGATTAATTTTAAGTAAGAAAAAAACTGATTTTGAATGAAAAGGATGAATTTTCAACCGATAAGATGAATTTTCTTTCAAAATAGACAAATTTTTCACAAACTGCATGAATTTTTAACCAAATATTTGATTTTTAAAGGAATTTTCTAACAAACAGAGAAATTAGCCACCAAGAAGCTTAAATATTCTCCCAAAAATTCGAATTTTCCATAAAATGCAAGAATTTTAAATCAAATATTTGAATTTTCAACTTAACATAAATTTTAGACGAAATATTTATGAGTTAAATCAATCAATTTTTAATTAGAAAACATAATTTTCAAAAAAAAAATATTTTTTACAAAAAGAAGTTTTTTATACTTTAAAAGATAACTCTTTAACAAAATAATTGAATTTTTAACATAATAGTTGAATATTCAACCTAAAAATGTAGATTTCCAACGAAAAAGTGTCCTAGTTTATATTTTTATCAAAAAAGAATGAAATTTATACAACAACAAAAAAAATTTTAAACCCAAAAAGGCGAATTTCCAACAAATAAAGATTTTTCACTCAAAAAATAAATAAAAGTTTATCTAAATTATTGAACCTTCAAACCAGAAGACACATTTTCTTGCAAAAATTTAATTTTCAGAAAAAAAATGTGACTGCTTAACAAAAAATTAATTTTCCATGAAACTGATGTATTTTCACGCAAAAAAAGGAAATTTTAAACTAAAAAATTATTTTCTACATAAAAAAAAGTGAAATATTAACTAAAAAATAGCAATCTTAAAAAATGGAAAAGTTACATTTTCTGTTAAAGAATGAATTTTAAATAAAACAAAAAATATATATTTTTCACTAAACAGTTAAATTTTCAACCAGACATAAGTCTTCAATAAAGAAAAATTTCACAATTTAGTTGAACTTTAACTCAAGTAATTTAATTTTCAATTAAAAAAAAATTAATTATCAACAAGATAATTAAACTTTTAACCAATGAGATAACTTTTCAACGTAAAATATAAATCTTTAACAAAAAAAAGTGATTTCTTAACAAAGCGATTTAACCGAAATTATTTAAACAAATTTATTGGATTATCAAGCAAAGAAAAACGATTTTTAACCAAAAAGTTGCATTTTCATACAAAAAATGAAATTTCTTCTATAAATAGATCAAAAAGATAAATTTTCAAAAAAATAGTTGAATTTTCTGTTGAAAAAGATTTTAGTCGAGTTTTCACGATCAAACTATGAATTTTTTAACAAGAAATAATTTCATACCAACAAAATTGAATTTTCAATCCAAAATGACGAAGTTTTAACCAAAAAGGATGACTTTAACATAATTGTTTAATTCTCTAGCCAATAGCTGCATTTTTATCCAAAAGTACGAAGTTTATCTTAAAGCAGAAGAATTTTTTATAACAAAAATTTTTGAGTTTTCATTTTAAAAAAATTCCAGTTAACTCAATAACATCAAAAATTGAATTTTTGTAACAAAAAAATAAATTTCTGCGATGAAAATTGAATTTTCAATCCAAAAAGACCATTTTTTTTTACCAAAAAGGATGAATTTTTAACAAAATAGTTCAATTCTCTACCAAATAGTTGCATTTTTATCAAAAAAATATCAATTTTGTACTAAAACAGATGAATTTTTGAACAAGAAAAAAAAACATTTTTTTATAAGTCTAACTTTTTTCCAGAAAATATTTCAGTTCATTTTTCAACACCAAAATATAAATTTTAAACAATAAGTAAAATTTTCTACGAAACAGTTAAGTTTTCAAGAAAATAGTCTTTTAATAGTTTAAAAAAAAGAGTTGAATTTTCAACCGAAAATTTAACGTAAAAATTCAATTTTCTATTAATTAAAATAAATTCTAAAAAGCTTGACGCTCCCAACTTTTGTCTCCTCTAATTGTTTATAATAACTATTATTATAAACCATTTTTGTGTCAAAATATTAAAATTTCATATTTTTTCAAATTAGAATTTCCTTAATTCGCCAGAACGACTTCAGGTATTTCTTAAAATAATAAATATTTATTAATATTTGATCAAATATAACAATTTTTATTTTTTAAACAAATTATATAAACAGATTCAAAATTTTTGCTCTTTTGCATAGAATTTTTTTTGCACTGGAAATATTTTAAGCCATTGGGCGAATGACTGCTGGTCACCAAAATATTTGAGAAGTTAACAATAACCATTGTTATGAATAATTGTTGTGACAAATTATTCCAATTTAAGCATTTATAACATTTTAATTTCATTTAATCGCTAGAACGGCTACGGATATTCCTAAAAAAAATTATCTGTGATAATATTTAGTAAAATATGACAAATTAAATGTTTATAAACAATTTAGATAAACGAATTCCAAATTGGAATTATAACTGCATGCAGATTTTAAATTTGTTATCTCATTTGTTTATAAATATTCAAATTCTTACCTTTCAACAAATATTATCGAAGATATATTATTTTCAGGTATATCTGTATCCATTCTGGCAATCAAAGAAAATTTCAATTTGATAAAACCTCAAGTTTAAATATTTTGTCACTAGAATTGCGAATAACAGTGGTTATTATTAACTTTTCTAATATTTTTGTGACTAGCAGCCATTCGTTCAATAACTTAAAACATTCCCATTACAAAAAAACTTCTCTGAGAAAAGGCCAAAATTTTGAATTTTTTTGATCTAATTTGTTTATAAAAATTTAAATTGTTATATTTGATCAAAGATTATTAATTATTTATTATTTTAAGGAATACCTGAAGTCGTGCTGGCGAATGAAGAAAATTATAATTTTAAAAAATCTCAATGTCTAATATTTTTCCACAAGAATTGTTTATAACAATGGTTATTTTAAACTTTTCAATCAGTTTTGTAATTAAATGTCATCCCTGGATTAATATGAAACACTTTTAGCAACAAATTTTTTTTACCGATAGTAAGACTATTTGTCAAGTTCATAAAATTTGTTTAAAACAAATAAATGGAATAATAAAGAAATTACTTGTATTCTTTGAGTTCCTAAACATTCATTTAAGACAATTTAAAGTTTTCCTGATCATTTATCAGGGTGGCAGCTGGACCGGAAAACGGGAAATGACAGTGAATTTTTTTTCACCGTTAATTTTACAAATTTGTAGAAGAAAAATATGCCGACGTTCGATTTCAGCAGTTTTTAAACAATTAGTTGAATTTGTATGTTTCTCAATTATGCTATTATTTAGCTTACAATGCGTAATTTAAAATATTTTTACTTAAATTTTCCATTAAAAATTTTTATTTTTAAGCTTACGTTTTTAATTTAAAGAATTTGTAAATGCTTTTTTAAAGACTTGAACAAATAAAAAATAAAAGCCTTTAATGTTGAAAATTTTTGATAAAAAACATTTTTATTTAATAAACAAATAAAAAAATGTATTTATCTGTACTTTAAGTAATAAAAAGTGAACAAAAACTATTTGACAAAACGATTTTAAACCAGTTCAAAATGTAAGAATTTTCAGATTTTAAAGTTAAAAATAATTAAAATTTAAAAGAATCAAATTTAAATTTTTAATTTAATTAAAATTTAATTAATTTTAAATTTAATTTAAATTTAATTTAAATTTTTAATTTAATCAAATTAATAAAATTTACATTTAAAATAATTAAAGGATTTTATTAAATTTAAAATATTGTTTCAGTCTAAAATATTCAATTTTTAACCCATTCAATTTGAAATTTTTAATTAAAATAAAATGATAATTATTGAATATTTAGTAATATTTGAATTTTTATTTAAGAAAAGTAAATTAAAACCGAATATTTACTAGTAAAGAATCTTTAACTGAATTCTTTGACATAGAAAACCTGGAATCGTTAAAATTTCGAAGAGCCTTTAAACGTCAGAATTTTAATTGTTGTATCTCAAAAATGCTTAATTTATGAGTTAAATTTTTTCATTTCGATGTATAATTTATAAAAGAACATTTGTAGAAAAAATTTAATTAATTTTAGAGATATTTAGGAGTTTTAAAAAGATAAAAAATTAACATGCCAATTTTAGAAAGTTTTCTGAAAATCTTCTAGAATCTTTTTTGAAAATTTTGTTTAAATCTTTGAAAAACTTTCTAAATATGCTCTTAAAATCATTTTTCTAAATGAAAAATTATTTTTAATTTTCCTAGGAATCTTAAGAAAATGTTTTTATTCTTTTGAAGCCTTTCAAAATCTTGAAAAGAATCTATTTTTTTTGTTTAAAATCTGCGAAAATCTACATTTTTCTTTATATTAGTCTATCATTTCAAGTTTTACGTTAAGTTTGAATCTTTTTAAAACTTCTACAGATTTCTTAAAATTACTTCAATTTCGCCTAAAAATAATCAATGTTCAACTGTTATTTATACATCCAAATTGTAAAGGAATTTTCTAAAATTTGCAGGATATTCTGAAAATTATAGAAAAAATTTAATTAATTTTGACAGATATTTAGTAGTTCTAAAAAAATTTCAAAAATAATTTTAAATTTAAAACATGTTTTAGATTTCTCAAGATTTTGAAATAAAATTTTGAAGTTTTCCGAAGAGTTTAAAACTATTTAAAAAGAAAATAATTGAATTTCTAATTTAAGAAGTTTTTAGTTAAAAAAATTTCAATTTATCAATATTTAATGTTTCTAGCTTAAAACTTCTTAAAATTATATAATTTTGAAACTTTTAATATTCATTGATTAATTTATATTGAAAAATGTTAGTACCTTCAATTTTATACGCGTAAATTATTGAGCATTTGAATACAACATTTTTAAATTAAAAACTTTTAAATTTCAATTTTAAAAGTTCAAAATTTAACAGTTCCACTGTGAGTGCTTTTATTTGCAGCTCAGTTTTTATTATCTCAAGTGGAAAATTTTGTAGCTTTAGTGTTCCATTTTTTAAATTTCATTGACAGTGAAAAATGTTTGCGATCCGGGAAATTACCGGGAATTTATTTCGTCGATTAAAACGGCCACCCTGGTTATGAAAGAGCTATTAAAGTTATTAAAGAATTTAATGAATTTTAATTTTGAAAAAAAATTCAAAATCGTACAAAAATTTAGGGCTCTGGAACATTTTTGAATAAAAAATAGTGCAGTTTCAAATCTCGGTGACATGAGGCTGATAAGAAGGGAATATATTCAAGCACTGAAAAGCTTTTTATTTTTCCAACAGGAAAAAATTTGCATTGGAATCGAAAATGCTCCGGAAGGTTTCGGATTGAGGGGCCGTATAATCGGCGCGGGTGGCTCTAATTTATTGTACATTAGGGGCGAAACGGGAGCTACAGTCACTTTAAGAGGCCGTGGATCCCAGTTTGTCGATCCTGCTTTGGGTACCGAATCACCCGAACCTCTGCATCTCTACATAGAGTAAGTTTTCCTTGTTTTTTTGTCGTTGTTTTTTTTTCATCAAGTAATTATAATTTTACATTTTTTCCCCAATCCCAGGCCTCGGACTCACTACACTTTTGACATTATTTCAATTTAATTATTTTTATAAAGTACCGAATAGTCTAATTTTTTACCAAATGGTTGAATTTTCTACGCAAGAATAAGATTTTTTAATAAAAATTTTAATTTCCAACTATCGGTTGAATTTACAACAAAATAGTTAGACTTTTAGTTGAAAAATTTATTTTTAACAACAAGAAAATTAATTTTTATCTAAAATTATGAATATTTAGTAAAAAAAAGTTCAAGCTTTAAACAAGGAGTTGCATTTTTAACCCAAAAAGATGAATTTTCAACGGAAAATGTAATATTTAATATTACAAAAAAGATAAATTTTCTATTCAGAGATTTAATTTTCAATACAAAAAAAAAACGAATTTCCTACAAAACAGTTTAACTACCAAATTGCTTATTTTTCTGGCAAAAAAAAAATGAAATTTCTACAAAACTGTTGCATTTTTAAAAAAAAGTTCCTTTTTGACCAAAACAGATTAATTTTTAATTAGTTGAATTTTTATTAAAAATCGTTAAAATTTCTATAGAAAAAGATGAATTTTCAAAAAAAAAAAAATGTTTTTTATTTTTTGAAGTAGCATTTAAAAAAAGCTGGTTTTCTACTACAAAAATTAAATTTTAAATAAAAAAGTTCATTTTTGACCAAAACAGATTAATTTTCAATTAATTGAATTTGTATGTAAAATCGGTAAAATTTCTATAGAAAAAGATGAATTTTCAACAAAAAATGTAATATTTAATATTTCAAAAAAAAGATGTTTTTTATTTTTCGAAGTATCATTAAAAAACACTGGTTTTCTACTACAAAATTTAAATTTTCAATTAAGAAAATTAATTTTAAATTTAAAAAAATTTCATTCATCAGTTGAATTTACAACAAAATAGTTAGATTTCTGGTTGAAAAATTAACTTTTAACAACAACAAAATTAATTTTTATCTAAAATTATGAATATTTAAACCAAAAAAGTGAACTTTAAAAAAAAAGTTCAAATTTTAACCAAGTAGTTGCATTTTCAACCCAAAAATATTATTTTTCATGAAAATGTAATAGTTGATATTAAAAAAAAAATATTAAAATATTTTTAAGTAGAATTTTTAACCAAAAAATTGGGGTTTTGGCAAAAAATATAAATTTTCTATTAATAGATTTAACTTTCAATGAAAAAAAATGAATTTCTTACAAAACAGTTTAACTAACAAATTGCTGATTTTCCTGGCCCCAAAAAATTAAATTTCTACAAAACATTTGAATTTTTATTTAAAATCGTTAAAATTTCTACAGAAAAAGATGCATTTTCAAACCAAATAAATGAATATTTAAGAAAATATTTAATTTTCGACCAAAAAGGATACATTTAATAGTTGATATTTCAAACAAAAATATTTTAATTAAAAATAAAAAACAGTTAAATTTTTAACCAAATAATTGATTTTATATTAAAACAGACAACTTTTCAGTAAAATACGTTAATTTTTAACCAGCTAGATCAATTTTCGACGAATTGATGATTTTTCCAGCCGAAAATACTAATACTAGTCGAATTTGCAATCAAAAGAGATTTTTTAGTCAAGAAAGAGAAAAATGCCTAAAATAAAAATTAAATAAATAAATTTTTTTTATATTTTAGCCAAGAATAGGAATTTCCTACAATACAGTGGATGACTTTTTTTTAAATATTGTTGATTTTTTAACAAAATAATTCTATTTTAAACAAAATAATAAAATTTGTAAACAAAAAACATGAATTTTTAACCAAAAATTGAATAGTTCATTTTTCAATTGTAAATAATGGATTTTCAACCAAAGAAGTTTTTTTTATTGGGTTCCATTAATTCAGTTTGCATTACACTGGAAAAACTTGATAAATAAATAAGAATTTTCATAAAAATGGTTCAATTTTCTTTTAAATTGTTGAATTTCAAATCCGAAAGTTAGGGTTTTCCACAAAACAGTTGATTTTTTAATCCATAAATGTGAATTTTCAAAACAAAAAAAGTTAATTCTTAATCAAACACAAAAAAAACGAATTTTCAACAATATATTTGAATTTTCAAGCCGAAAAGACGAATTTTTCACAAAAAGGTTCAATTTTAGAACCGGAAATATAGATTTTTGACAAAGAATTTTATTTTTAACTAAATAGTATTATTTTCTGCAAAAGGTTTGAATTTTCAACGAATAAATATCCTTAAACTCTTCCGAATTTTTTTTTAAATCCCTTCAGCTTCTTTGCAGCCATTTAAAATATTTCGAAGTTTCTCGAAATTGACTTAAATTAATTCAAATCTCTTAAAATCCTTTCAATTTTCTTAAATTTCTTTAAATCTCTTAAAAATCCTTAAAATCTTCGAATTTTTTCAAATTCATTAATGTCTTTTTAAATAACTTTTTTAAAACTCGCTTGAAATTCTTTAAGACCGCTCAAACTGTCTTAAAATTTTTTAAAATAACTTTTAAATCTTCCAACCTTTTTGTATTATTTTTGAATTTCTTTTAAATCCTTTAAAAAGAAACTTTAAATCCCGCCACGTTACTAGTAATTCCTTAAAAGCACTTGAGTTCTTCGACATCCTTAAAGTCCTTTAAAACGCTTTAAAATCATTTAAAATTTTCAAAATTGAGCATAATTAATTAAAATCCTTTAAATTTTCTTAAATTCCCGATAATATTTTTTAAAAATGGCATCCTTTGAAATCTCTTTAAATCATTAAAATCTTTTTAAATAACTTTTCAGTAACTCGCTTGACATTCTTTGAAATCACCTAAACTGCCTTAAATATTGATCAAATCTCTTGCAAATCCTTAAACCTTTTTGGATTCTTTAAACAATCTTTAAAATTCCTTCAAAATCAAAAAGTGCAAATGGTAAAAATCACGGTAAAGTGCATCGTGGGTGTTCAACACCCCAGCTTATTTGATCATGTGTTGTTTAACCCCTATTGAATATTTTGTCACAATAAAATTATCCGATATAGTTTAAGGTATCTTTTATAAGGTAGAGTTGATTTTATAGTCATTTATTTATTTTAAGTTTGTTAAACAAATTATTGAATAAAAAAAGGGAAAAAATGGGGGTTTCTACTTAAAAATTCATAACTCACGCAATTTTAATTATTTTAACCTGAAAACTTATGATTATACTTTTGAAATAGTGTACTTTGATAAAAAAAATATTTCAACATGGGTGCTTCAAAAAAGATATTTATTTTCACAGTTGAAATGTCAATTTTATGATAAAATGATGAATTAGATTGTTTTATTTTAAATCGATTTATTATTATAAAAATTTAGGAAGTAGGACATGTAATACTATATAAAAATACAAGAAATTGAACATTTATTTCACTTTATTTGATATAGTTACGTTGGAAAGTAAACAAAAATCAATTAAATTTCAAGAAAAAATTTGTTCCAAAATTATTTTTTCACTCACTAAGTGCACATTGGGTGTTATTCACCCCACGATTTTTTTACCTCCACTTTTAGCAGCTGCTGCTAGTAGACTGACGCAGTAGGATAAACGACTGTGCTTACAGTTAGTGTCTCCAACTAAAGCTAGATGGCGACACTTATTCAATTTTTTCAAATTAAGTATAGTTTATAAGAGTTTGAAAATTGCTTGAGATATTAGTTACCCACAATGTACTTTAAGGGTTAAAATCACGCATTCAACGAAACAATTGCATTTTTAACAAATGAATTCTGAACTTTCTACCAGAAGAGGTGAGTTTTTAAATAAAAAAGATGACTTTCAATCAAGAAGATTAATTTTCTACCAAAAAAGGAAGAATTTCCAACTCTTTTTTGATTATATATTTAAAATTCAGAGCTCGGGAATAGTACAGTGAAATGATGGAAAATTTGATTTTTTTTAGGCACCCAGATCCTCCCGCATTACAAAATGCAAAGCAGTTGGCAATTAATCTTATACAAACGATGCAGTCGGAGCTGCAATCTTTCATACAACAACAACCACCACCGGTACAGTCGCAGCAAGTTATTGCTCAGCCGCAAATACAACAGATACAGCAAGGTAAAACTGTTTTTATTTTTTTATTGTTATTTTTAAAAAGTTTTTTTATTGATGAATTTTTAATTTAAACGATTAATTCTCAGCAAGTTTACCAAATAAAAAATTTACATTTTTGAAAATAAACACTTGAATAATTTAAAAAAAAATACAAATTTCCATTAAAGTAGATGAATCCCAAACAAAAACACAGGTTAATTTTCAACCAAGCAGTTGTATTTTCAACCAATAAATATGAATAAAAATAATTATCGTTTACTAAAATATAGCTGAAAATTTTACCGTTTCACTTTGAGTTAAAAATTTACCTTTTCTAGTTTAAAATTGTTTACAATTTGGATGTAAATTGGTCTGTTTTATTTAAAAATTCAATTATTTCGTTGAAAATTTACGTATTTTGTTTAAAAAAATCGATTTTGTTGGTAAAAAAATATTGCTTTTTTTCTTTGAAAGTTAATTTTCTGTTTTAAAAATTCTTCTTTACGGTTAAATCGAAAGAATTCCAGCTAAATAATTCTCATTTTAGTTCAAAATTTATCTTTTAGTTTAGAAATAAAATTACTTGGTTGAAATTTAAACTCTTGTTAAAAATTATATATTTTTTCTGTGAAGGATCATCATTTTAATTAAAAATTCATTTCTTCGGTTTAACTATTTTTCTGAAAATCGATTTTTGTTGTTGTTAAGGATTAAATTTTTAACGAAAAATTCAACAATTTAACTTTATTTTAAAAATGAAAACATGAATTTTTGACAAATAATTTTATTTTTAACTAAATAGTATAATTTTCAACAAAGTAATTGAATTTATAAGTCGAAAAGATGAATTTTTAACAAAACATTTGAATTTGTAACTGGAAAAACATTTTCTTTTTAAATAATAAACAATTCAATTATTTGAGAAAATACGAATTTTCAGACAAGAAGAATAATTCTACACCAAATAGTTCAATTTGCTATCAAATTGTTTAATTTTCAATCCAAAAGTTAGAATTTTCCACAAAACAGACGATTTTTCAATCCATAAATGTGAATATTCAACAACAACAAAATTAATTCTTAACCAAACGCAAAAAAAAGAATTTGCGACAATATATATTAAATTTTTCAAGTCAAAAAGACGAATTTTCTACAAAAAGATTTAATTTTAAAACCGAAAACATAGATTTTCAACAAGGAATTTCATTTTTAACCAAATAGTATTATTTTCTTCAGAACATTTGAATTTTCAACCAATAAAAATATGAATTTTCTAAACAAAAAACTTGGGAGTAAAGTAGTAAAATTCAAGTATTTATTATTTTAATAATTTTGCTCAATTTAGAAAAATGATTTCTAATTTATCTATAGTTGCAGGGCATACGAATGAAAAATTTTGTTGATTTTTTTTTTGTTGAGAATTATAATATTTTTAAACTGAAAATGTAACTATTCTACAGTTGAATATTTGATAATTTCATTAAAAAATTTATACATTTGGTTTAATATTCATTTGTTGACTAAAAATCGTATTATTCAATTTTTTGTTAAAAACGATATTTTTTATTTGGAAATTCATTTTTTTCAACTTAAAACTTAATTATTTCAGTTTTGGTTGACAATTTATCTTTTTTAGTACAAATTATTTTGTTGTTGAAAATGCAACTATTTTAGTTAAAGATTTATCATTTTAGTTGAAAAAATTCATCAATTAGGTTGATAATTAATTTTTGAAACTAAAATATAAATATTCCATTTTTCAACTAATTGTTAAAAATTAGTCTTCTTTAATTAATAATTTAACTATTTCGTTGAAAATTCACGTATTTTGTTGAAAATTTGTGATCTTTGGTAGAAAATGATCTTTTTCTTTGCAAGTTAATCTTCTTGTTTAAAAATTTTTCTTTTTGGTTAAAAATGTAAGTATTGCAGTTAAATAATGATAATTTCAGTTGGATATTCATCTTTTAGGTTGAAAATAAAATTACTTGGTTGAAAGTTAAACTCTTTTGTTAAAAATTAATTTTTCTAGTTGAAGATTCATTGAATGTTCAAAAAAGAATGTCATTTTTAATTGAATAGTATTATTTTTTACAAAACATTTGAATTTTCAACGAATAAATATTAACTTTCTACCAGAAGAGATGCATTTTTTAAATAAAAAAGACGACTTTTCAACAACAACAAAAATTAATTTTCCATCTAAATGATCGTAACAAAATTCAATTTTTCATTATTTTAATAATTTTGCTCAATTTAGAAAAATGATTTCTAATTTATGTATAGTTACAGGGCATATGAATAAAAATAAGTATCGTTTATTTTTCTTGGAAAATTTACGTATTTTCTTAAACAAAAAAAAAACGAATTTTTTGTGAAGATTCATAATTTTAATTTAAAATTCATTTCTTTGCTTGAAAAATTATTTTCTTTTATTGAAAACTTGTTTTTTCTTTTGATGAAAGGGAGTTTTTTTCCAGAAAATTTAAATATTGTTCTGAAAATCTTTTTTTTTTTTTTTGTTAAGAATTGAATTTTTTAAAGAAAATTCAACTGTTCTATTTTTATTAAAATTCTATCTTTTTTATGATAATTTAACTGTTTGGTTAAAAATTGATATATTTTATTTAAAATTTAAACATTTTTTTAAAAATTCTTGTAATTTGTGGACAATTCATTTTTTTTTTAAAATTTTTATAATAATATTTATTTATTTATTATTAATTATTTATTATATATTTATTATAATGAATATTGATTGAAAATTCATCTTTTTAACAATTTCTATGTAAATTGGTCTGTTTTGATTAAAAATTCAATTATTTCGTTAAAAATTTGCGTATTTTGTTTAAAAAAAATTGATTTTGTTGGTAAAAAATGTTGCTTTTTCTTTAAAAGTTAATCTTCTGGTTAAAAAATTCTTCTTTATCGTTAAAAATGTAAGTATTCCAGTTAAATAATTCTCATTTTAGTTGAAAATTCAACATTTTTTAATTAAAAACTTATAAACTTCAATTGTAAGAGTTCAAAATTTAACAGTTCCACTTTGAGTGCTTTCATTTGCAGCTCGGTTTTTATTCGCCTTTTTTGCATTAATGAAAGTGTTTATTTCTTTAAATACAAATTTTTTGAGTTGAAAATTCAACTGATTTGTTGAAAATTCATCTTTTCGACTTGCAAATTCAACTATTTTGCGGAAAATTGTATTATTTTGCGGAAAATTATACTATTTATTTGGAAATGAAATTAATTTTTTTTGGTTGGTTAAGAATTAACTTTTTTGTTGAAATTTCACATTTACGGGTTGAAAATTCAATTGATTTGTTGAAAATTCATCTTTTTGACTTGAAAATTCAACTATTTTGCGGAAAATTTTATTATTTTGCGGTAAATTATACTATTTATTTGGAAATGAAATTAATTTTTTTTGGATGGTTAAGAATTAACTATTTTGTTGAAATTTCACATTTACGGGTTGAAAATCCATCTTTTCGGCTTGAAAATTCAACTAATTTGCGGAAAATTGTATTATTTTGCGGAAAATTATACTATTTATTTGGAAATTAAATTAATTTTTTTTGCTTGGTTAAGAATGAACTATTTTGTTGAAATTTCACATTTACGGGTTGAAAATTCATTTTTTAGGCTTGAAAATTCAACTATTTTGCGGACAATTGTATTATTTTGTGGAAAATTATACTATTTATTTGGAAATGAAATTAATTTTTTTGGTTGGTTAAGAATGAACTATTTTGTTGAAATTTCACATTTACGGGTTGAAAAATCAACTGTTTTGTGGAAAATTCAATTTACTATTTATTTGGAAATGAAATTAATTTTTTTTTGTTGGTTAAGAATGAACTCTTTTGTTGAAATTTCACATTTACGGGTTGAAAAATCAACTGTTTTGTGGAAAATCCATCCTTTTGGTTTGATGAATTTACTTTGTTAAAAATTCTATTTTTGTTTTAAAATAATGCAAATCGATACATAAAAAATTGCAGTCAAATCTCACTTTTAAACGTTAAAAATGGTCAAATTTGCCAAGTTTTCAATTTACAGTTTAACGGTCTTCAAAACAGATTAAATTTAAATTATAAGGCAAATTAAATGAGTTCTTTTGAAGAAAAAATCATTATTTTAATTTTCAGCTCAATTTCAAACCATGAACATCGGAGCCTTGGGGCAACCCAACGTTGTTACAATTCAGCATCAGGGTAAAATATAAATATTTGTTGTCTAAAATTTTGCAATGTGGGGTCGCATTTATTGTCAAGATTTCTTTATCGTGATTTATATTTATTTCTTGGCAGATATTATCCAACATCCTCAAAGCAGTGTCGTTACTCTACCAGCCACTATTCTCACGGCTACCGTGGCAGGAACACCTGGACCAGCTGGAGTCCATTCAGGACATTTGCAATCAGCTGATCAAGCTCAGGTAACTCTATTTTTATTTTTTTTTATTTTTGTAAGTACATTTTTTAAATAAACAAACATAAACTTGAAAAAATAAAATTATCCAAAAAATTGCACTTTTTTGATATATTAATTAAAAAACAATTTATTTAAAATCAAAAGTGGTTGCCAGAGGGATTCATACTGTCGAAAAAAACATATTTATTTTTATAAAAATTCATTATTTTGTTATTTTGTAACATAAGTGCACAAAACTTGCAAAAATTTATTAAATAATTTTGTCACAGTTTAATGTTGATTAAACACATCTAAAATTTTAGTAATTTCGTTCTAAAGAAAATTTTCATATTTTTTATTTCCCAGAAAACATTTAACAAATTTATTTTAAATCCATTTCTTCCGAAATATTAAAGGTTATTTTTACAAATAATAAATTTTTTTAAATCGGGAAAAACAGTGAATTTATTTTTTGACCGGGAATTTTTCAAATTTTTTAGAAAAAAAATGTTTCCAAGTTTGATTTTAACAATTTTGAGAAATAATTAGATGAATTGTTTTTTCTGCTTGTTATTATTGTTTTTATTATTTTTATTTTTTATTTTTATTTATTATATTATTTATTTTATTATATTATTTATTTTAATTTTTTATTTTTATTTTTATTATTTTTATTATTTTATTATTATTTATATATGTTATTTCTGCTATCGCTCAGCTTACAATGCGTAATTTAAAAATCTTGCAATTAAAAAATTTTCCATTTTTATTCTTAAGATATTATTTTTAATTTAAAGAGTTTTAAAATTCTGTCGTAAGGACTTGAACACTAAAAAATTAAAAGCGTTTGAAGTTGAAAATTTGGTATAAAAAACATTATTTTATCGTTCTGCTTAAAACTTTATATACTATTTTCATCTTAAAAATAACTTCATAATAATATATTTGTAATTAAATTTTTTAATTCAATTTCAAATATTGTTTCAGTTTAAAATATTTCAATTTCAAATTTTTTAATTAAGAAAAACAATAATTTTTGACTATTTAGCAATATTTGACTTTTTATTTATGACAAGTCAATTGAAGCCAAATATAATGCTTTTAATTTTTAAGTCAAATTGTTGAGTTTTTAAGTACAAAAAATTTAATTAATTTGAAGAAATATTTAGAAGTTATAAAAAGATTCAAAATAATCATAGAAATTGAAAACAAAAATTTTTTTAACCTTCTAGATTCTTTTATAACAATTTTGGAAAATCTTTAAAAATCTTTTTTAATATTCTCTTAAAATAATTTTTCAAATTGAAAAATCATTTTTAATTTTCCTAGAAATCGTAGAAAAATGTTTTTATTCTTTTGAAGGCGTTCACAATTTTTAAAAAGATTCTACATTTTTTGTTTGAAATCTACAAAAATCTACATTTTTTAAATTAGGCTATCATTTCAAGTTTTTAATTAATTTTGAATCTTTTCAACATTTTTTTTATTTTTGCAGGATTTCCTAAAAATTGTATAAAAAAAATCAATTTATTTTACAATATATTTAAAAGTGCCGAACAACATTTCAAAAATGATATTAAATTTAGTAAAATTTAAAACAAGTTCTAGATTTTTCAAGATTCTTAAATTAAATTTTGAAGCTTTTCAAGGATGTTTAATTTATTTAAAATGAAAGTAATTCAATTTCTAATTTAAAAAGTTTTCAGTTAAAGAAAATATGAGTTTTTTCAATGTTTAATGTTTCCAGCTTAAAATTTGTTAAAATAATATATAATTATGAAAATTCTGAAATTCAGTGATTGATTTTATAATTTAAATCATTGAAAATGATTCAAGTGGATTTCTATTTTTGCAAATGACTCTTTAATTTTTGAACTCTATAGTTTATAAAAGTTAAAATATCTAAAATTGGCAGCTTTAAATTTAAATTTAATTTTTTAATTAAAAGTTCGGAAATTAAAAATTGTTAGTATTTTATACGTGTAAATTATTGAGCATTTAAATAAAAAAATTTGGAATTAAAAAACTTTCAAACTTCACTTTAAAAAGTTCTAAATTCCACAGTTCCGTTTTGAGTACTTTAATTTGTAGTTTATTTTTTATTTCAAATAGAAAACTGTTTAGCTATACAGTTTTAATTTTTTTAATTTAATGGCAGTGCAAACTGTTTGCGAACCGGCAAAAAATTGGAAATTGATCTTTTTGGTTGAAAATTCAACTATTTGGTTAAAAATGTTTTTTTGTTGAAAAAAAAATACATTGTAATTAAATATCAAAAATTTATTTTAAAAAATTAAAAAAGAAAATGCGGTTAAAAGTTTTTCTTATTGGTCTCTTTCATCTTTTGTATTTGAAAAATCAACTGTTTGGTGAAAGATTTATTTTGATGTTGTTGAAAATGTAATTATATTGTTGAAATTTCGTTTTTTGGTTGGTTGAGAATTAACTTATTGGTTGAAAATTCACGTTTTCGGGTCGAAACTTCCTTGAAAATTCAACAACTTTGTTTAAAATTTAATTATTTGATACAAAATAAAAGTTTCTTGTAAAAAATTCGTTTTCTCTATTAAAATTCTTCTTTTTTTTTGGTCGGAAATTAATCTTCTTACTTGAAAATTTTACTATTTGGTTAAAAATGTATGCATATTGTTGAGAATTCATCTTTTTAAATAGAAAAATAATCTTCTTGGTTGAAAATTCGTCTTTTTTTATTTAAAAATGTATCTCTTCTCGTAGAAAATTCATGTTTATTGATTAAAAACGCAGCTGTCTGATTGAAAATACATCTTGAAAATTCAACTATTTTGCGGAAAATTATACTATTTATTTGGAAACGAAATTAATTTTTTTTAGTTGGTCAAGAATTAACTATTTTTTTGAAATTTCACATTTACGGGTTGAAAAATCAACTGTTTTGTGGAAAATTCATCCTTTCGGTTTGATAAATTTACTTTGTTAAAAATTCTATTTTTGTTTTAAAATAATTTTTTCAGCCTGAAATTTTTTTGTATCAAAAATTCATATTCTCTTGTTGAAAATGTAACTGTTTTATAGAGAATTTGTCTTTTAAGCCTGAAAATTCAACAATTTGGTATAAACGTTAACTATTTGGTGGCAAATTAAACGTTTTTTTTTGTAGAAAATTCGTTTTATTAATTGAAAATTTATCTTCTTGTTTGAAAATTCATCTATTTTATTAAAAATGTATTATTTTGTTGAAGAACTCTCTTTTTTGATCGGAAATAAATCTTTTTGTTTGGAAATGTAACTATTTGATTAAAAATGTATTAATTTTTTTTGCCTTTGCTTATTAAATATTTTAAAGTACATTTTTTAAACAAATATAAACTTTTAAAAAACAAATCGTGCGACAAAATTGCACAAGAAGCCTTAAAAAGAATTATGTTCTTTAAAAACTGTTTTGAAAAACAAAAAATGAAGAAAATTGATTTGTATAACTTAATTGCACAAAAATTTATAAAATAAATTTTTCACTTATAAATGTTGATCTAAAAACATCTAACATTTTAGTAATTTCGTTTTTAATAAAATTTTCTTATTTTTTATTATCCAGCAAGCATTCAACAAATTTATTTTAAATCAGTGTCTTTGGAAATAATAAAGATTATTTTTATAAATAGTAAAGTAAAATTTCTAAATCAGAATGGTGACTTTATTCGGAATTTTCTCAATTTTGTACAAAAATGGATTTATCACCTTTGATTCATTCACTCCTCATTTATCCTGACTTAATCAGGGAATTTTAGAAAATAATTATCGTTTTTATTTTAGAACAGGTAATTTTGATAAAGAAATATAATTTTACTTTGAAAATGGAATTTTTTACATGGAACGGGAATTTTTTAAAGAATTTATAATTCGGATTTACAAGAAAGGAGTTTTAAAAATCCCTTTTCCAAGTCAGAATTTGTCACAGTTTAAAAGTTTCATCTTTCAAATTAAAAAAAAAAGTACTTGAAGTAACTATTTGGTTGAAAATTTATATTTTTGATTCAGAAATCAAACTGAAAATTTGAATGGCCATATTTTGTTGAAAATTGATCTCTTCTTGTTCAAAATTCAAAAATTTAGATGACAAGTTATATTTTTTAATCGAAAATTTAACCATTTTATTAAAAATCTACAAATTTGGTAAAAAAATCCATTTTTTTGTGTATAGAAAACTATATTTTTTATTTGCAAGCTAATCTTCTTCAAATTAAGTTATCGGAATTTACTGAAATCCTATATTATTATAAATTACTGAAACCCATTGAATTCTCTAATTACCTGAATTTTCTAAATTCCTTAAAATTTCTAAATTCCTTAAAATTTCTAAATTCTATTTAATCCCTAAATTTTAGATGAATTCATCAAGTCATAAAATAAATATTTGTACGCTAAACTATTGACAGTTGCGTGAATAAATGTTTGAAATTAAACAATTTTAAATTAAAAAGTTTAAATAACTGAAA
>NC_046657.1:149913490-149930025 GCF_010883055.1 Belonocnema kinseyi
TCCTTCTCCAACTAAACCATAAATAAAAAACAAAATTTTCTCCCTTCCAGCTCATTGAAAATGTTAAAAATAAACACATTTCTTCTATCAATCCAGAAAAAAATTGATAATGACCAAATTTTAAAAATATACATATAATTTGACATAAGTGAACTTACTAAAATAATTACGGAAGAAATTTTGGTTTTTTATTGGAAGAAGGACTTTTTTGTAATTATTTTAGTAAGTTCACTTATGTCAAATTATATGTATATTTTTAAAATTTGGTCATTATCAATTTTTTCTGGATTGATAGAAGAAATGTGTTTATTTTTAACATTTTCAATGAGCTGGAAGGGAGAAAATTTTGTTTTTTATTTATGGTTTAGTTGGAGAAGGAAGTTTTTTCTATTAAAAACGGTTTGATTAATATTTAAATTAAGTTTAAGGGGATTAACCTTTTTTGTTTTAATTACTTTTTTTTCATATGAGGCGGAATTTTTTATTATTCAATATTTGTATTCAATTGAAATTAGTATACTGATGTATACTAAAAAACTTTCAAATTGAAACAAAAAAAGTCTAGAAAAATCCTCTATAAAGCCGTAGATTATTATAGTTAATTATATAATTATCCCTCAAGTACTAGAATGGGTCTCAGGGACCCGGACTTTTTTTCAGCAGTGCTTTTTTCCAAAAAGTTTTCTCATTTTTTTCAAAATATTTATTATACCAGGGTGTCTAGCGTCCTGGAAATCCTTGAAAACCGGAGAAAGTCCTTGAATTTTATTTTGTTTAAAAGTAGAAAAATACACCGATTTTTTCAACTTTAACAACAATTTCATTTAAATTTCTCAAACCTAATGATTTTTAAACTGAAAGTTTATCTATTCCATTATTGGTTGAGAATTGATCGTTTTTTGTTTAAAAATCATTTTTTGTTGTTGAAAATTTAACTATTTTGTTAAAAATTAGTGTTTTGGGCTGGAAAATTCAACTGTTTTGGGGAATATTTTTCTTTTTGAGTTACAAGTTTTATTATTTTCGTAGAAAATTCAACTATTTGGATGAAAATTATCTTTTTGGTTAAAAGTTTATATTTTCTGGTTGAAAATTCAACTGTTTTGCAAAGGATTCGTCCTTTTGACTTGAAAATTTAACAATTTGATCAAAAAATTTTTCTCTGTTGATTTGAAAATCTTTCTTCGTAGAAAATTTACTTCTTTTGTTGAAAATTCGTCTGTATTTTTTGGAAATTCATCTATTTTGATAGAAAATTGACTTTTTCTTTAAATAAAAATGCAACTATTTTATTTTTGGCTGATTTTTTTAATTGCATATTTAACTGATTGGGTAAAAGTTGAACCACTTTTGTTCAAATTTTATTTTACTCTTTGAAGGTTCATCGCGTTTATTGAAAATTTAACTATTATGTTCAATATTCTTTTTTTATGAAAAATTAATTTTTTACCTAAAAATGTAACTTTGTTCAAAAAAAAGTTCTTGTTTGTTAAATAAAGTTCAACTGTTTTGTAGAAAATTTGTCTTTTTTATAAAAGGTTGGCCCACTTTATTAAAAATTTATTTTCTTGGTTGCAGATTAATTTTTTGGTTGTAAATTAATTTTTGTTTGAAAAGAAAACTTTAATGTTAATCTTTTTTTTTATTAAAAATTCATATTTTTTACTCGAAGATTTAAAATTCGATTATTTGGTTGAAAATTTATTTTTGTAGTAGAAAATTCCAGTATTCTGTTAAAAATTCCACTATTTGGTTAAAAATTCAAGTTTTTTTAAATAAAAACTCTTCCTTTATGATCGAAAATTCAACGATATTGATAAATATTCGATTATTGGGACAGAAAATTCGTCCTTTTGGATTTAATATTCGACTTTTTTTGTTAAAAATGAAACTGTCTTCTTAAAAATTCCATTATTTCGTTGAGAATTTAACTTTTCTAGTTTGACGTTTAATAATTTTGTTTAAAGTTCGATCATTTCGTAGAAAAATGGGTCTTTTTAGGTTGAATATTCAAGAATTTTAAAAAAAATTCAATTATTTTGGTCAAAATTCATTATTTTACTGAAGACTAAAATGCCTTAAAATTCGATAACTCAGTCATAGTTCAACCACTTCTAATAAAAAAGAGTTTATTACATATGGAGTTGAACTCTTTTTGATTATATCAACAACAATTAAAAAAATGTCATCACACTGAGCCTACGTTGAAAAAATGAGAACTGATAAAATCAGATTTTGGGGGCGTATGAAAAATTTCGGATATGACACTTTTTTATTTCCACTGTACCTACAAGGTCTATGTTTAGTGAAAAGTATTTTTTTGTCGTGGAAAACCTGGAAAAATCCGGGAATGTTTTGTAAGACACGCTAGACACTCTGTTATACGCACTTAATTTTCGTATCTATTTTTACAATATCCATTTCTGTGAGATTCTGGGCTACAATAAAAGAATGGATTTTAACCCTTTTCAAATCAAAGATATTTGAGTTTGAAATTTCCTCGGGTCTGTTGGATCCGTTCTGGGCAGAACATACAATTTCGAGGTTCTAGCAATGGATGTTTAATTCATAAATCAGATGATACAACAAAATAGATGTGTATTGTTTAACCAGGAGATGCAGACATTCGTGCCGCCTCCATCAGTGGGTCAAGTGCAACTAATCGGACCTCCGCCGACTATAAGTCAAGTACAGTATCAGATCCATCCAGGGCAACCTCTTCAAATCCAAGGCTTGCCGCCCTGTTCCGAAACCTCGGCACAATCCGTCACGCAGATGTACGTGATGAGTCAACCGCCTCCACAAAATCCGGTCCATCAAGGCTTCGTTAATTCCGCGAGTAATGGCGCGCCAATGAGCGGCGCTGCCGTCTCCTACGTCTACACACAGCCAAGCATCCAGAGATCGCCAACTCCCTCTCGCGTCATCGAGACAGTCAATGTCAATCTGCAACAGCCGCCACCTCCGCCTCCCACCAATCAGCAACCTCCACCCTCGCTCCTGCATCTGCACTTCCCGCCTCCCTTTCCGCCCAATCAGCCACCGCCTCCCATTCCCCAGACATACCAGATTCAGTATCAGCAGATTCAGGCCCCGTTTGCGTCGCAGCCGCAGACGCAGTTTGTCCTGCAGACAGGCGGCGAGCCGCAGCTTCATCAGAATCACGAGCAGCAGCATCATCATCGCGTCATTGATAGAATGCAGTTTGAGGGCCAGCCTCCTGCGCCACACATGCACATTCATGGTCCGCCGCCGCCCCCGCCGCCATCGGTCACACAGACTTATCTTGTGCACGAGTCACAGCCCTCGCATATGCAACACCCGCCACTTCCGGTTGCCGAGGGCCATCATCGGCATGAGGTTGGTCCTCCGGATCCGGGAATGTCGGCGCCGCAGCCTGTTCCACCGCCGAGGATGGTACCACCTCCGACTATTGATCACATGCAACATTCCGTTAATATGCTCACGAGCGTTCCACCTCCGACACATGGACCTCCTCCGCAAGCTCCATGGCTCTATCAGGGACAGCAGATACCTGTCGCACAATCGCAGCCTCAACATCAGGTGAGTAGTCTCGACCAAAAAATCATTGTTCCTAAGATATTTACAGGCCTCACAGACTCTATATTCAGTTAAGGTCCCTAAATAGAAAAATAAATATAAACCTTTAGAAAATAATAGTAAACAACTAACAATTGTGAATTTATCCGAGCATACACCTCGGTTAATGCGGAGTGCTCTGATGAGTCCCATTGCCTCGGATAACGCGGAGCCTCGGATAATCGAGGTTCTACTGTACTCACGTTTTCAAATGAAGATATCGTATTAGTCACTTTTCAGTTAATAAATTAATTCGTGGGTTAATCACTATTCATCATCAGTTCTATACCTATTTTGGAATTATATTGAATTCTTTGAAATATTTTAAGGTTTTTATAAAGTTTTCGAGAAATTTTGTTTTAGATTTCAATAATTTGAAGGAATTTTGAATGATTCCAAGGAATTTTTTAAATTAATTTCATTAATTTGAAAGCTTTTGAAATACATCATAACCTCGATTATCCGAAGTAATGTGGGGAGGAGATACCTCGGATAGACGAAAACTCGGATAATACGGAACAAGTAGACAATTCGGAAGAGTTATCTATTTTTGGCATATTTTAAATAGGAAAATAAATATAAACTTTTAGCAAATAATAGTAAACAACTAACAATTGTGGATTTATCTTTATTCATTTATTAATAATTGCAAACTACTGCGCGCATTCAGAGTTAGGCGTAGCAGCTTTATCTGTTTTATTAATGATTCTTCATTTTATCCGAGCATACACCTCGATTAATGCGGCATGCTCTGATGAGTCCCGTCGCCTCGGATAATCGAGGTTCTACTATACTCACTTTTTCATATGAAGAGATCGTATTAGTCACTTTTCATTTAATAAATTAATTCGTGGGTTAGTCACTATTCATCATCAGTTCTATACCTATTTTGGAATTATCTTGAATTCTTTGAAATATTTCAAGGTATTTATAAAGATTTCTAGAAATTTCTTTATAGATTTCAATAATTTGAAGGAATTTTGAATGATTCCAAGGAATTTTTGAAAATTAATTTCATTAATTTGAAAGCTTTTGAAATACAGTATAACCTCGATTATCCGAGGTAATGTTAGGAGGAGATACCTCGGATAAACGAAAACTCGGATAATACGGAAGAAGTAGAAAATTCGGAAGAGTTATCTATTTTTGACACATTTTAAATATAAAAATAAATATAAATCTTTAGCAAATTAAAGTAAACAACTAACAATTGTAGATTCATATTTATTAATTTATTCATAATTGAAAACTACTGCGCGCATTCAGAATTAGGCGTAGCAGCTTCATCTGTTTTATTAATGATTCTCCGTATTGTCCGAGCATACACCTCGGTTAATGCGGAGTGCTTAGATGAGTCCCGTTGCCTCGGATAACGCGGAGCCTCGGATCATTGAAGGCCGAATAATCGAGGTTCTACTGTATGTTAGGATAAAGCATTTTTTTCTAGTTTTTGAAAATATGGAACAATTTTACAGGACTTATGAGGTTTAAATATTTAAAAAGATTTCACGTTATTTTATAAGACTTTCGAGGATTTCAATTATCTTAAGGGATCTTAAAACTCTCATTGTATTTTAATACATTTTCCATCATTTCAGAAAATATTGTCATAGAATTTTACGGGATTTTATACTATTTTAGAGTAGATTATAAAGAATTTATTTATTAGGCGTTTGGTGTTTTGTACAGTCTTGAAGATTTAAAAAGATTTGGAATTCACCCTGAATTGATCCTGAGGATGAATGTATAAAATGATAAAAAGATTTAAATATTTTAACGTATTTTTTTTAATTTCTTGGCATTTTCAAGAGCTTTGAAAAATTTTAAAGGAATTTGAAAGATTTTAAATATATTAGTTTATTTAAAAAGATTACAAAGAATTTTTTTATTGATTTCAGTAATTTAGTGGAATCTAAAAGGAAAGAGATTTCCAAGGGTTTTAATATTTTTAATGAATTTTAATATTTTAATGGATTTCGAAGAATGTTTCACAAGACTCTGGATATATATAATTTTACTTTCAATTCATTTGAAATTCGCCCTAAGTTCTTATTAATTTATCCTGAATCCTTTTAAAATCTTTTCAATTCATCTATTGTCACTCAATTCTACAGAATTCAATTAATTTTTCCATATTTTTCAATTGTTTTTAATTCACTTTATTGCTTTTTAATTCAGTTTGCTCATATTTACCAGTTCTAATAAAAAAAATGCATTACATGCGAAATTGAACTTCTTTTTAATTATATGAACAACAAAAATGATTGAATTAAAAAAAATTTCGTTGCACTGTTGCAAAAGTTAAAAAATGCGAAACTTGGAAAAAATAAATAAAATAAACTAAAATTCTAATTTTTTGAAATTAAAAAATCAGATTATCAGAGTATCAATTGAAAAGTATCAGTATCGTACATTTTATACGTGTAAATTATTGAAAACTTGAGACGACTGAAAAATCCCGAAAAATAAAATTCCCGACACTGTGAAATTCCCGAATAATATAATTCGCGAATAATAAATTTTTGAAATAATAAGATTGCCGAATTAGAAAATTCCCGAATAATAAAATTCACCACATTTTATAATATTACCAAATTAGAAAATGAGAAGGCTGAATAATAAAATTTCCGAATAATAAAATTCCCGGCAATTAATTATATAACTGAATTGGAAAACTCACGAAGAATAAAATACCAGTCGGAAAATTGCAGAATTATAAAATATCCGAATTGGAAAATTACCGAATAGTAAAATTCAAGAAATTAAACAATTACAATTTTTTATAAATATTTTTTATTGATTTTAGTGTATAATTTCAGGAACTAAATAGCTGCAAGCTAAATTCTCGTTTTTTGAACTTGAAATTTGTATTTTTTGACAACTTCTAAATTTGACCAAATTTGCCCCTCGAACCAAAAAAATCACTATTTTCATCGTACCTTATAACCTTTTAAAAAATATATATATTTTTTTTTTGCAAATTCTATGCACATTAAAAAAATACGTCATCCAGAAATATTTATTAAAAATTATTTTAATTTTAAATTCAAACAATTTTTGAAATTTAAAAAATTTTAAATAATTAAACAAAAATTTCATTATTGCATTTATAATCAATAAAATATATTTATAAAATAATGGTAATTGTTTAATTTCTTCAATTTTACAATTCGGGATTTTTCCAATTGGGTGATATTATAAACTCTCGTGAATTTTATTATTCGAGAATTTTAATATTCTGGAATTTTCCAATTCGGTATTTTTATTTTTCTGCAATTTTATTATTTTGGAATTTTCCATTTCGGGAATTTTATAATTCGGTAATATTATAAACTGTCGTGAATTTTATTACGCGCGAATTTTAATATTCGGAAATTTTTCAATTCGATATTTTTATTTTTCTGCAATTTTATTATTCGGGAATTTTATCATTTCTGCAATTTTATTATTGGAGAATTTTATTATTCGGGTATTTTAAAAATCTGTACTTTTATTTTTCGGCAATTTTATTATTCGAGAATTTTCCAATTCGGTATTTCAATTTTTCTGAAATTTCATGATTTGGGAATTTTCAATATCGGGAATTTTATAATTCGGCAATTTTATTATTCGTGAATTTTATTATTTGGGAATTTTACAACTTGGAATTTTTATTTTTCTGCAATTTTTATATTGAGGAATTTTCTAATTCGGGAATTTTATTTTTCGGGATTTTTCAGGCGTCCCGAAAATTTAAGTGCACAATGTTTGAATTGAAAAACTTTTAAACTTTAATTTTAAAAGTTTAAAATTCAAGAGTTTTAATTTGCAGTTCCGTTTTTATTAAATCGAATAAAACAATTTGTAGATTTAGTATTCGATTTTTTAAATATCATTGACCGTGATAAATGTTTGCGAACCATGAAAAAATCGGGAAATGCTCGGGAATTTTTTTCTCTAATTAAAACGGCCAGCCTGGATATTTTTTCCGTTCACGAAATAAAAAGTTAATCATTAGCGTTATGAAACTTGATATATTTTCAGATGCAAATTCCTACTTCAAATCTTCCTCCACCAGAGGTTCAAGCACAAATGCATTATCACGCTCAACAAGTACATTATCATAATGGACAGATGCAAGCTCAAGTTCATTACGCCGTTCAGCCTCCTCATCTTGATCGTCGTCTCGAACAAAAGCCGGAAATGTCGGAACATCACCAATTTCAAGGCATGAAACGAAGATTTTCCGATGTTGAAGTCGCAGAGGTAATAAAGAAATCAAAATTAATAAAAAGAATATATTAATAAATTTATTTATGTATTAAATTAATTATAACAAAAAAAAATAATAATGAAAATTTTAGACTTTGAATTAAAAAATATTTTATTGATGAATCATTGAAATTTTTATTTAAAAATAAAATTATTGGAAGGAATGACATGCTGTTAATTTCAATTATTGTTCAGAGAAATATGAAAGAATTTGCATTTATTCATAATAAAGTTCTAATAGCAATTTATGATATGAAAAATTTATAAACTTGTCAAATTTAACATTTTTATAGTTATTATGGTTTCCTTTTTAGATTATTTTATAGGCTCACTCATCTAGTTTTCGGTTTTCAACTTCTATCAGATATTTTTGCTTTTATTTTTTTAGATAAATATTTAGGACGCGAAACTTTTCTGAATTTTCCTGACATTTCCCTGACGCCTGACCAATTTTTCTTTTTTTTCTGACAGTTCCAAATTTTGCTTTGAGATATAAAAATAACTGTAAAGGACATACATTTTTAACTAAAAATAAAAAAAAATGGTTCAAGTTTCAATCAAGGTGATGAATCTCCAATAAAAAAAATTAATTCGTAACAAAAAGTATAATAGTTGATAATTCTGTAAGCAAATATTTCAATTTAGGGCTGGGGAAGATAAGTAGTTTAGTTGAAAAATTTATCACTTTATTTTATAATCCATCTTTTTGGTCGAAAATGTGTCTATCTCGTTAAAATTTCTTTAAAAAAAAATTCTGAAAATTTAACTTCCATTTTTGGTAGAAAATTGACCTTTTTCAATGGAAAATTAAAGTATTTTGTTGAAAGTTCAATTATTTTGTTAAAAATTGAATTATATCTTTAAAAAATAATTTTGTTGTTGTTGAAAAAATGCATCTTTTTAGGTAGAAAATTCAAGTATTTTGTTAAAAATGAAAGTTTTAGGTTTAATCCTTTTTTTTTTTTAATTTCGATCAATTGGTTGGAAATTCGTCTGTGTAGGTTAAAAATTAAACAATTCTCTTAAAAATGCAACTATTGAAAATTTATTTATTTCCTTGAGAATTCGTTCTTTTTTATTGAAATAAATAAATTCGAGATTTCTAAATTTTAATATGAAATTTATAAAATTGGTCAATATTTTTAACAATAATTTTCTTTGGTCACCCTCTTTGCTTAATGGAATTTAAATACAATTTTTTTTTAATTAAAGGAAGTAAAAATAAAAATGCAAAACCTATTTCAGCGCAGACGCGGACGAACTTCCAAATTAAAAAAATGATCATACGTTCTTTGAGTCGATTTAAATTTCTTTATTTATTAACAATTTGTTTTTTTAAATAATAATTTGTGTGTTTCTGCTATTTTTTTTAAGGAACTACCAATACATCAAAGCATGCGACCACCCTCTCAGCGTCACGGCATGGGGTAAGTTTCAAGAACATTTTTTTAAATATAAAGCTCATAATTAAGTTTATTTTATACAGAATTTGTTTATAATAAGTCTCTTCCTGACCCTTGAAAAAAAGAGGCCTGGCGGCACCAAGACACTTTTTTCACACACGTGACATTTTTTTAGTTATGGGTCATACATAAACTACTCTACCAATTTTTTGGGGTTTTTTTTATCTCCACCGAAAGTGACAAGGAATTTAATACGAAACACTTTAAATTCCAAAATATAATACATTTTTTAATAAAATAGTTGAATTTTCCACCAAAAGCACGAATTTTGACAAGAAAAATTAATTTTCAACTAAATAGTTGTATTAACGAAACGAAGAGATGAATTTTCAAGTAGAAGAGACGAGTTTTCCAAACAATAGTTGAAGATTTAACTAAATAGTAAAGTTTTCAAGTAAAAAAAAAACGATTTTTTACAATGGCAGTTGAATTTTTAACAAAAAAGTTACTTTTTTGCCAAGAAAGATCAATTTTTGTCACCAAGTATGATGATTTTTCTACCATGAAAGGTGAATTTTTAATCCCAGATGATGAATTTTGATAAAAATAGTTGAATTTTTCAAAAATAAATAAATTTTTAACAAAATAATTGAATTGCTAACTAAACGATCAAATTTTCAAACTAAAAAGATTTAAATTTAATCAAGCATTTGAATTTTAAAGACAAAAAGACCAATTTTTTAGAAGAGAATAAAATTTTCATCAAAAAAGTTTGTTTTTCAAGGATGTTCAGATAAAAAAATTCTTTAATTTTGATGATTTTGAAGATCAAAAGTATTTTATACTTTACAATTTTTAGTCTGCAAATTAAAGAATTTTCCAATATAAATCTGTATTTATTTTATTATATTATATATATATTTATAATTATAAATTAAAAAATTGTTATTGTAAATTATCGAAATTAAAACGATTTCCATTTTTAATATTTACAATTTTAGAGTTACAATTAAAAAATCTGACATCTTGCAAATATTAAATTGAAACGTATTCAATTTTTAAGATTTATATTTTAAAGTTATGTAATTTTGAGTATTTGTTTTGGATTATTTAATTCAATTTTAGAAATATCTAGATAAAAAATTGTTAAATTTTAATGATTTTGAAGATCAAAAGTCAAGACTTTTCAATTCTAAATTTTACGAATTGAAAAAATTTCAAATATAAATCATACAAAATTATAGAATTTTTAATTGTAAAACTTGAAACTTGAAAAATTTTAATTGTAAGTTATCAAAATAAAAAAGTTTTCCATTTTGAATATTCAAAATTCAAAGTCCTACAATTTTAAAGAGTTACAATTGAAAAATCTGAAATTTAAAAAAATATTAAATTGGAACTTATTCCATTTTTAAGATTTATATTTTTAATTTATTTTCTAAATATGATCTAAGTTCGTAAAGTTATTTCTACTATACCCCCCCCCCCCTCATTTTACTAACCTCCCCCCCACTGGTAACGTATTTTATGGAAAGTACCGCCAAGCCACTTTATATTTGGGACAGTTAAACAATTAAATTAATTAAGCAATGAAACATGTATATTCTATTATATAGATTAACTAAAAAATAAGGCAGATGTTTTGATATAAGTAAAAAAATATGACGATCCAATTTTGCATGAAAATAATTTTTTTTTTGCTTTTATATCGGGTGTAATTTTATTGTGGAAGCCCCCGCATACAATACATCAGGGGCTATCCATAAATTAAGTAACAGCTTTTTATTAGTGGGGGGGGGGGTTGATTCTATTAAGGAATATATTTTTATTTTCCATCATTTTGTAGAAAAATATCCAGAAAAGCAAAGTCTTTTTACAATGTTTCAAATTGGTAGTACATCGAAATTTATTTAACATTTTTTATGTGATTTTAGCCTTGCACTGTTTACTAAATATGATATTTTATTTGGATATTAGAAATTGTTGTTAATAATATATAATTAAATGATTTGATAAAATTGTATAATTTCGTTTTATTGCATTTCATAATTAGCGTTCATCATGGTCGACATCGTTCTTTAAGTACTATAAAATATAATTAATAAACATAAATAAAATAGATATTAAAATAATTACCCTGTAAATTTATTTATTATTATTATTATTAATTGTTGATGTAAGTTGTTGGATTTAGGGTCAGGTGAATTGAATGATTTGAATTAATAATTTTTTTAATTGAATGTTTCTTGACAATTGGTATTCTTATTACTCGGATAAAAAAAATGTCTTCTCTTTTTCGTCGAAATGGAAAGCAAAATTTTTTCAAGTATATTTGCCTGCTATAGAATAATTAACAACTGTACCATTTTTTTTACAATTTAGTATTGATACTATTGTCAGATTTTCAAACTAACAAAATCTTTATTTTATAGACATAATTCCTCACGACAACCGAAAAATTCATCACTTAACATTATTTCTTTGCTATAAACAATAGATATTAATTAAATTAAATTTAAATTTAAAATTAAATAATTTTTTTTCAGTAATTTTTGTACTACTACTTTTATTTTAATATAATATTTCATCTCATCAGGAATTAGAAGCGAAGAAATTAATTAATTTGGAATTCAACCAAAATTTGTGTGAATAAAAAAAAATCATGGGCTCTCAATCAAAGAAATTTATTTAGTTAAAATAAATGGCTTTTTTTGTTTCCAGAAACGCTTATCTATAATTAAAAATGATTGTATTCAGTCTGAAATTATTTTTAATTGAATAAAAAAAATCATTTTAAAAATTTGAAACAACTATTTTTCTAAGTAATTTTATAATTTCGAATCTTTCGAATTCTTTACATTTTAAACATTGATCCATTTTCAAGATATTTACGATTGAAAATTCACCAACTTGATCAATTTTGAATGTTTATAGTTTATAATAATGAAATTTGGACTTCTATTTGAAAAGGTATATTTTGAAGATTTGCAAATTTATAATTTTAAAAAAATCTAATTTTGATTTTTGTTGTTGAATAATTTAATTTTTTTGATTTACATTATTTAAAATTAGAAGCTATTGAATTTTAAGGGTTTATTAATCAAAATTCTTAAATTTGAATGTTTTTCAAGATTAAAAATGAAGACTATGAATTCTAAATGTTCCAAAATTACAGAGTTTTTTAATTGCAAATTATCAAAACTAAACATTGTTTAATTTTCAATATTTAGATTTTGAAGTTCCACAATTTTGAAGAGTTACAATTTAAAAATTTGGAATTTTAAAAATATTCAATTTTTAAGATTCACATTTTAAAGTTACATAAATTTGAATATTTAATACAATTTTATACATCTATAAATAAAAATTCTTCAATTTTGATGATTTTCAAGATCAAAAGTCAAGACTTTTCAATTTTTAGTCTTTCAATTTGAAGAATTTTGAAATATAAATGCTAAAAATTACAGAATTTTTAATTCTAAAACTTAAAACTTGGACAATTTTTATTTTAAATTATAAAAATTAAAAAGTTGTCCAATTTAAAAAATGTACAATTCTAAGCTCTGCAATTTTAAAGAGTTACACAATTGAAAGAAAAACTGGAATTTTGAAAATATTTAATGCAAACTTATTCAATTTTTTAAATTTATATGTTAAAGTTATATAAATTTTAATATTTGTTGTTGAATATTTAATTAAATTTTAAAAATATATTAATCAAAATTCTTAAATTTTGATTATTTTTAAGATCAAAAGTCAAGACTTTAATTTTCAGTCTTTCAATTTGCAGAATTTTTAAATAGAAATCATTAAAATTACAGAATTTTTATTTAGAATACCTAAAACTTGCACAATTTTTATTGTAAATTTTCAAAATTAAAAAATTAAAAATTTTAAATATTTACAATTCAAAGTTCTACAATTTTTAATATTTTTATTTTAATGTTATGTAATTTTGAGTATTTGTTTTGGTTTTTGTTATTCAATTTTAAGAATGCTCAAGTAAAAATTCTTAAATTTTGATGGTTTTTAAGATCAAAAGTAGTTTAAACTTTAAAAATGTTTAGTCTGCTAAATTGAAAAATTTGTAAATATAAATCATACAAAATTACAGAATTTTTCATTGTAAAACTTAAAACTTGGATATTTTTTATTGTGAATTATCAAAATACATTTGAAATATTTACAATTTCAAAGAGTTACAATTGAAAAATCTGGAATTTGGAAAATTTAAAATTTTTAAGATTTATATTTTAATATTATGTAATTTTGAGTATTTGTTTTGGTGTATGTATTTTGATTTTAAGAATATTCAAATAAAACATTCTTAAATTTTGATGATTTTTAAAATTAAAATTAGTTTAAATTTTTCAATTTTTAGTCTGCCAAATTGAAGAATTTTAAAATATAAATCATAAAAAATTACAGAATTTTTAATTGTAAAACTTAAAACTTTAACAATTCTTAATGTTAATTGTCAAAATTAAAAAGTTGCCTATTTTAAATATTTACGTTTCAAAACTCTAGAATTTTAAAAAGTTACAATTTAAAAATCTGGAATTTTGAAAATATCAAATTAAAACTTATTCCATTTTTAAGATTTATATTTTAAATTTATTTAATTTTGAATATTTGTTTTGGATTATGTAGTTCAATTTTAAAAATCTGTAAATCAAAATTCTTAAATTGCGATGATTTTTAAGATCAAAAGCCAACACTTCAATTTTCAGTCTTTCAATTTGAAGAATTTTTGAATATGAATTCTTAAAATTAAAAATTTTTATTTGTAAAACTTAAAACTTGGAAAATTTTTATTGTAAGTTTTCAAAATTAAAAAATTAACAATGTTAAATATTTATAAGTCAAAGTACTGCAATTTAAAAAATGTACAATTAAAAATTCGGGAATTATAACATATATTAAATTGAAAATGATTTAATTGTTAAGATTTATTTTTTAAGTTATGTAATTTTTTAATACTTTTTTTGAAAATATTTAGTTTATTTTTAAAGATGTATGAATTGAAATTCTTAATTGATGATTTTGAAGATCAAGTCAAGACTTTTGCATTTTTAATCATCCAAATTGAAGAATTTTTAATTATAAAACTTAAAAAGTTCATAATTTTTTATTGTGAATTTTCAAATTTAAATATTTTCAAATTTAAGTATTTAAATGCAAAGTTGTATAATTTTGAAGAGTTACAATTAAAAATGCATGAATTTTTAATATATATAGTTGAAAATTATTCAATTTTCAAGCTTTATATTTTTAATTAATGCAGATTTGAATTTTTTTTAAAAGGTCAATTTTGGGGATTTACAATTGAAAATCCTTTAATTTTAACGATTTGCAATGTTCATTTTGAATATGTACAATTAAATATTCAATAATTTTGAATATTTATTGTTTAAAATGATGTAATTTTGAACGATCTTTAGAATACGCAGTTCAATTTTCAAGATTCACACTAGAAAATTCTTTAATTTTGAAGATGAGCAATTACAGATTTTTTTTATTTTTAGAATGTGCCATTAAAGATTCTTCAATTCGAAAAATAAATTATATAAAACTTTTAAATTTTGATGATTTTCAAGATCAAAACTCAGGACTTTTTAATTCTAAATCTTCCAAATTGAAAAACTTCAAATATAAATCATCCAAATTACAAAATTTTTAATTCTAAAACTTTAAACTTGGACCATTTTTATTGTCAATTTTCAGAATTTTGCAATTTTGAATGTTTACAATTTAAAGTTCTACAATTTTGAAGAGATTCAATTAAAATGTCTGGAGTTTTGAACATATAGAATTGAAAATTGATTCCAGTTTAAAATTTTATATTTTAAATATATGCATTTTTTACCGTTTTTTAAAAATACTTATTTGCATTTTTTTATTCTTCCATTTTTAAGATTTGCAATTAAATAATCTTCAATTTTAAAGATGTATAAATTAAAATTCATAAATTTGTATGATTTTGAAGATCAAAAGTCAAGACTTGTCAATTCTAAATCATGCAAATTAAACCATTTTCAAATATAGATCATGAATATTCGAAAATTTTATATTGTGAACCTTGAAAATTAGATATTTTTTCATTGTAAATTTTTAAAGTGAAAGATTTTCACTTTTAAATATTCAAAATTCTACAATTTTTAAGACTTACAATTCAAAATTCTTGACTTTTGAAAATGCAATTTTGAATGCTTTTTTTGAGAAATATTTCCATTTCAAAGTTTAAAAATTAAAATTTATTCAATTTTAAACATTTGTAACTGAAAATTCTCCAATTGTGAACAATGGTAATGAAAGCGTTGATTTATTTTTTGGTTATTATTTGTTAAATATTTAATATATGTTTCCTTATATAAAAAGGGTAAAAAAATGGTAAAAAATGTGTTACATAATTTAGAGATGGCCCTTTATACGTATGTGATAGTTGTCTGCGACTCAAGTGAAAAACTGTATGATTAATTTAGAATACGTATAATTAATATTTGTCCTAAGCAGACGATTTTCCGAAAGGAAACGAAGCGATTTTTCCTTAAGTATTGTAAAATTTAATTCTACAATTGGTAAAATTTAAAAAAAAATAAGCCAACTTCAACTAGGCTTGTTATATAATTTTGCTTAAAAACTTTTATTTGTTAATTTATTTTTCCGTATTGATAGCGTTGCAGGTATACAGTATGGTCCCCAGTCCCAATTTCCCCCTATATTATATTTTCAAAATTCTCTACCCTCATAAAATTAGTTTATTATTTAATGAGGAGCATAACAATTTTTTAAAATTTAATTAAGTTAATTTCTTTTTAATTTGACCAAATAAATTTACTTTCGATATGTATTTTCCCACTAAAATCGACAGATAAACAGTCGATATGCGAAAAAAGGTCTTTTTTCAAAAAAAAACCAAAATAAATTCACGGAGTTTTAAAAAAAAATTATTGGGTTACTTTATTCGCACATAATTGTCAATTAATAATTATTTTAGTACTTCGCGAAGAATTTTAAACTAATAATTGGTACGAATTGTTTTTATTTTTCTATTAAAAAAAACGATGTTACGCAAATGTAAATTTGGTTTACTGTTTTCAGTTTGTTTATCTAATAATCGAGATTACCAATTGCCTGCACCATCAATTTTGTAAATAAAAATATCAAAAATGCCCGTGCGGTCTGAGACCGCACATCCATAAAGCTCATATTTTGGTAGTAGTTGATTGGGAATTTTTTCAAAAGTGGACCTGGAAAATGTGGAAAAGTCATAACGATATT
>NC_046657.1:149930125-149955937 GCF_010883055.1 Belonocnema kinseyi
GTTAACTAAAAAGTTAAAAAAAATTTTTTTTTTTTTATTTCATAGGGTCCTTGAGGCTTGCATTCCATTTCGATCCACGTCTTACAATTAGAAAGGCCCCTCAGTGACATATCCTATCGGGAATTATATTTCTACTGAAACTTTTTTCCAGTCGTGTTGCCAAATAGAATAATCATAGCATTGTGATTTTTGCGGTCGCAATGCTGCACAAAGTGGAAAAAGTCGATTTTTTCTATCTCTAAAAATGGTAGTCCTAAGTCGGCACCCCCCCCCCCCCCCCCCCCCCCCCCCGGGTCCTGAGTCGGCACATCTTTTTTTTTTTTCGTTCTAATGCAAGAAAAAGGATAGCTTATGTAAGTTTTTGGGGAAAATTGACAAATTTAAGCCATTCAAAATATAAAAAAACATGTAAAATAATTTAAATGAGAAATACAACCAAACTAAAAAAAAACAACAAGGAACGAGTGTCATAGAATTGACACACAGCAAAATAAAATAACACATAAATAACAACAGAAGCAACACAAAAAGAAGGTGCCGACTCAGGACCATACACGAAACAAATCCGAATGAAAAAATTGACTTTATCAGACGAAAGCACACAAAACACAGAAACCAATTAGACTTTTCAAAATATTTATATAGTTGTAGCTGCTTCGCAAGAATGGATGGAAACGGAATTCCATTTTCACGAAAAATTTGTTCACGCTGTTAAGCGAAAACTAAAGTGACAATTGTCAACGTAAATTATATCCATGTATGCCAACCTGTCATACGACAAAATGGGTAAGCCGACATGCACGCCAACTCGAAGAAACGCGAGGATGTTGGCTTAACCCACAGTGCCGACCTAGGACCACTCCCCTAATAATTGTTACTTTTCTATTATTGTTAATGTACGTGATAATTTAAAATTAGGTAGTACATGTTTCGTGTAGTTTTTGATTTATTTACCAATTTTCCTGAATTCCACGGATCGACGGCTAGATGGTAAGGGAGCGTCCATTAATTACGTAAGGTGCTGGGAGGACTCCTTACGTATGTTTTCTTTCTCTAATTACTTTTTTTAAATATTCTAATTAGCACTTGTTTTGGGTGTTGAAATTACTTTTTATTATACTACTATAGACATTATATAGTTATTTATTTTTTATTATACAATATTTTATTTTACATATATTGAATAAATATAGAGACAAGGAATTAAATCATTCTTGATATCTGGTGTACAGCTTGAATAAAATCAGGGTGGCTGCTAGACCGGGAAATTGCCGGGAATTTTGTGTGGCCGGGGAAAACCGAGAAATGGCAGTGAATTTATTTTTTGACCGGGAATTTTACAAATTTGTAGACAAAAAATTCTCTCCAAGTTTGATTTCAACTGGTTTTTAAATAATCAGTTGAATTTTTATCTTTTTCAATTATGATATCGTTCAGTTTACAGCGCGTAATTCGAAAATCGTTCTCTTAACAATTTTCCACTTTGGATTTTAATTTTTCAGCGTACATTTTTCATTTAAATATTTTTTAAATACAATTTGAAGACTTGAAAAATTAAACATTAGTGGCGTTTGAAGTCGACAAGTTTGGATAAAAAAGCTTTTTGTAGTTGATCAAAAATGAATATAAATTATAATGATTTTTGAAATTGAACTATAAATTAAGGATTGACAAATGAATAATAATTGATTTTATAAGAGGATTCGGAATCAGTTCAAAATTTAAGAATTTCCAGATTTTAACGTTAAAAATTAAATTTTTTTCAATTGGAATTTTGAAATTCTTAGTGAAGTTAAACAAATATAAAAGCCCGATTAAGACTTTATAAACTTTTTTCAATTTTGAAATAACTTTAAAAACATATACTAATAATTAAAGGCTTTTATCAAATTAAAAATATTGTTTTAGCCTAAAATTTTAAATTTGTGATTAACAAAAATAACCATTTATGATTATTTAGACATATTTGATTGTTCATGTAAAATCGGTTATTATAAATCAAATATTCAGAACATAAGACAAAAACTGAACATTGAATTTTACAATTTTAATTGTTATATTTGAGCAACTATAATTTACAAGTTAAATGGTTGAATTTTGTTGTTGAATAAATATTGAACATTTGTAATTCCTAAAAAAATCAATGAAGTTGAAGAGATACATAAAAGTTCTGCAAAAATTCAAAATTAATTAGAAATTTGTAATAATTTTCAATAATTTAAGCGAAGTGTCTACGTATATCTAATTTAAAACAAAATATTGATTTTTGCAGATTTCGAACAAAAAATTTCGAAGCTTTTTAAAAATTATGAAAGGCTTCAAAAGAATAAAATACATTTTCTTAAGATGCCTACAAAATTTAAAATGACTTTTTATTTAGAAGAAATAATTTTAAGAGAATATTCAAAAAGATTTAAAAAGATTTCTAACATTGTGAAAAATATTTACCATTTTACAGGATTCAAAAAATGTTCGGGAAGAATTCGAATTATTATAAAAGACATTTAAAAGTTCTGAACGTTTTCAAAAATAATTGAAAATTTAAATAAATGTAAACCAACATGTAGAAGTTTCAAAATTTGGAAATAAAATTTTAAGCTTTGTAAGGATTTTTAAACTATTTAAAGTGAAAATAATTTATTTTTAAATTTCGAAAGTGTTCAGTTTATAACAAAAATCTAATCCTATAATTTTTAATAGTTCTATCTTAAAATTGATTAAAATGATTTGTAGCTCAGTTTGAATTAATTTAAATGCAAAATTTTTTAGCTTTATAGTTCAAATTTGTTTATTTCATTGAACATGAAAAAGGTTTGAAATATAAATATTATTATAAATATTAAGTATTATAAATAATGTAAATATTTGATAAATCCTTTAAATATTCTTGAATCTTGTGATCATTCTTTTAAATCTTTTGAGTTCCATAGATATAGTAGATAATCTCTTAAAATACCTTTAAAATGATTATCTGTCTGAAAATACACTCAAACTATTAAAAATCCCATTAAAAGCCCTTAAAATCCGTGCAAATTCTATGAAATCCCCTAAACCCCTTTAAATTTCATCAATTCATTGAATTTAAAATCCTTTAAAATTTTTGGCAATCCTATGAAATGTCTTAAAATCTCACTAAATTTGCGAAATCCCATTTAGGTCCTTTATTATCCTAAAAAATTTATGAAAATACTTCGGTATCACATGCAATCCTTTATAAGCTTTGGAAATTACATGAGTTATTTGAAATATCTTAAAATATCTTAAATATTTACGAACTGTGAAAGTATTTTAAATCTCTTGAAATCTTCAAAATCTCATAAAAATCTTTGGGAGCTCCTTAAAATGAGAGAAAAACATTTCAAATTCTTGAAATCTTTGTTATTCTGTAACAATCTCATGAAATCTCTTAAATAACAATCCTTGGAAATCCCGTGAAATCCTCAAAAACCCTTTATATCTCCTAAAATCCATTAAATTTAAAATCTCAAAATCTTTAGCAATCTCATAAAAAATATCTTAAAATCCCCTCAAAATTAAATTAAAAATCCCCTACTATCCTAGAAAATTCCCAAAACCCTTTAAAAACTGTAAAAAAATGTTAAATCACTTGTAATCTTCAAAATCCTTTAAAGTCAAATCACTTGTAATCTTCAAAATCCTTTAAAGTCCATGAAAATACAGTGAATTCTTCAAAAGTCCTTTGTATATCGCCTAAAATTCATTAAATTAAAAAAAAACTTTTTAAATATTTTAAATGGCTTTGAAATGTTCGAATTCCTATAAAAATCCGTGTAAATCCCGGAAAATCCTCCGAAACGCTTTATATCTTCTAAAATCCATTAAATTTAAAATCTTTTGAAACCTTTGGCAATCTTGTTAAATCTCTTAAAACTCTTCAAAATCTTTTACACTCATATTTATATCTGTATATCTCCTTTATATCTCCTAAAATCCATTTAATTTAAAATGTTTAAAAATCTTATGAAATTTTAGAATTCTTCAAATGAAATCTCTTAACATCTATTAAACTTAAAATGTTTAGAAATCTTAAGGAATTTCTAAATTCTTTAAATCATTGAAATCCCATAAAAATCTCCAATTATCTTTGAAAAATCATGAAAATACTTCTGTATCATATGAATTGAAAGCCTTTGAAATGACACGTCTATTTTTAAATCTCTTAAAATATCTTAAAAATATTTTTAAACTATGGTAATCTTTGAAATCGGTTGAAATAATTAAACTCTTGTAGTTCATTACATTTATAAACTTTTAAAATCTCACAAATCTTCGAAATCCCCTTTTATCCTAAAAAATTCGTGAAAATATTTTGAAATCCTCTTGTTTATTTTAAAATCTTGTTAAATCTCCTAAAACTGTCGAAAAACTGTTGCAATTGTTGAAATAGTACAAATTCCTTCATATGTCTTACAATCCATCAGATTTAAAATGTTTTAAAATCTTAGAAAATTTTTAAAAATCCCACAAAAATGCTCTTAGTTTTCTTCAATATTCGTAAAAATACTTAGTTATAACATAAAATACTTGGAAATCCCGTAACTTATTTCAAAATCTTTTAATACTCTTTAAAAATATTTAAAAACTATGGAAATCTTTGAAATCAGTTGAAATCATCAAAATCCCTTTATATCTCCTAAAATCGATTAAATTACAAATCTTGAAATTTACAGATCTACGAAATTCCCTATTATCCTTCAAAATACTTTGTTATAACATGAAATCTTTTGAAATTCCTTAAATTATTTTTAAATATATCGCAATATATTGAAATCCAGTAAAAATTTTGGAAATCTGATTAAACGCATTGAGGTTTCCTAAAATCTCGTAAAATCCTTTGAAAAAATGAGATTCTCCCTCATTGTGCGAGGTAATTGCTTCAAGCACTTGAAATCTCTTAAAATCACTTGAGTATGTCCCCGAAATATCCCAGGGGTATCACATAAAGATATTCAGAATATCTATTAGATTCTGGGATATTCAAATTTCCCAAGTAGGATATACAGGCTGTCACAAAAGTCCCGGGACGTCTGAATATTTCCTCAGGTAAGGTACTTTTCAGGTAGGTCTGATCATTATTGAAGTAGCTTTCAATGAGGCATTCGATGATGACGTTTATTTTGATCTTGACGATGACCTTCAAGCTTTTTCAAAGTCAAATTTAAAAAACGGGAATCTCCTTTTTTAAATCGGCAATCGATAGAACGGGAAATTTTACGTTCAAATATGTACCCAGGTAATAGGTATATTGTAACCTTGAAGGTAACTCTAAGGTCATTTAAACTTAAACAAGGTCTGCATACCTCTAGATCATAGTGAAATTGGACCTATGAGCTAAGTACATATTTGAACGTAAAATTTACAATACTATCGATTGCCTATGTAAAAAAGGGGGTTTCCGATAAAAAAATTGACCTTGAAAGTCGTCGTCAAGGTCATATTTAAGGGCGCTAGTGAATACGCTTGGTTAAAATTAGTAACTTTGTTCGTTACGAAACAGATTTAAAAAGCTTCTATTCCTAGTGGCATGCATGCCTTGTTTACATTTAAATGACATTGGAGTGACTTTCAAACATACAATGTACCTATGTCTCGGGTACACGTTTAAACGTAAAACTTACAGCTCTGTCGATTGCCGTTGTGAAAAGGGGGGTTTTCGCTGGAAGAAATTAACCTTAGAATGACCATGAAAGTTGTTAAGGTCATGTTTAACATTTAATCTGAATATGCCTTCTTAAAATCAGTAACTTTGCTCGTTACGAACAAAAATTGAAAAGCTTTCATTCCCGAAGGTATGCAGACCTTGTTTAAGTTTAGATGACCTTTAGAGTGACCTTCAAGGGCACAAAATACCTATGATCTGGGTACATATTTGAACATAAAATTTCTCGCTCTATTGACTGCCTATGTAAAAAAGGGGGTTCCCGATGGGAAAAAATCTGACTTTGAAATGACCTTGAATGTCTTCGCCAAGGTCATGCTTTACATCACTACTGAATACGCCTTATTTAAATAAGTATCTTTTCTGGTTACGAAGAAAATTGAAAAGCTTCTATTCCCAGAGGTATGTAGACCTTGTTTCAGTTTAAATGACCTTAGAGTTACTTTCAAGGATACAATGTACCTATGACCTGGGTACATATTTGAACGTAAAATTTCTTGCTCTATTGACTTCCTATGTAAAAAGGGGGTTTCCGAGGGAACAAATGACCTTTGAATGACCTTCAAAGTGTTCGTCAAGGTCATGCTTAAGTTTACTACTGAATACGCCTTGTAAAAATCAATGACTTTGCTCCTTAAGAAACAAATTTGATAAGCTTCTATTGCCAGAGGTATGCAGACTGTCGGGGGGGGGGGGGGGGGGGGGGGGGGGGGGGGGGGGGGGGGGGGGGGGAGTTTGCACTTACAAAACATTGATTTTTTTTGTTTGTCTTTTCTCATTGCTAAACATTTCAAGAATATACTGCCAAAATTTTAAGTCGATCTGAGCAAAACTCTCGAAGTTATTGTCTAGTTAGTCTCCTGTCCTCTAGCACTACAGCACTGACGTTCTGTCCGTTTTCGGACACTCTCTGTCACCGGCTTGTTTTTAGAAATTTCTAAATGAAAAAATTACAAAATATTGCTAAAAGTATACTTAATAATATACAAAAAGTTTAAATGCATTTGCTGAATACATACTCTTAAAAACATTCGCAAAAAGAGTTTTTTTACATTGAAACCTTTAACCCCCCCCCCCTTAAGTTTAAATGACCTTAGAGTAACTTTTAAGCATACAATGTACCTATGACTTGGGTACACATTTAAGCGTAAGATTTACAGCTCTATCGATTACTAATGTGAAAAGGGGGGGTTGGAAAAAATTTACCTTAGCATGACCTTGAAAGTTTGTCAAGGTCATGTTTAAAGTCTCAACTGAATATTCCTTGTTAAAATCAGTAACTTTTCTTGTTACGAACACAAATTGAAAAGCTTCTATTCCCGAAGGTACGCAGACCTTGTTTAAATTCAGATGGCCTTTAGAGTGGCCTACAAGGTTACAAAATACCTATGATCTGGGTACATATTTGAACATAAAATTTCTTGCTTTATTGACTGCCTATGTAAAAAAGGGAATTTCCGATGAAAAAAGTTGACCTTGACATGACCTTCAAATTCGTCGTCAAGGTTATGTTTAACATCACTACTGGATACGCCTTGCTCAAATAACTTTCTCTTCTGGTTAAGAAAAAAATTGAAAAGCTTCTATTCCCAGAGGTATGCAGACCTTGTTTCAGTTTAAATGACCTTAGATTTACTTTCAAGGATACAATGTACCTATGACCTGGGTGTATATTTGAACGTAAAATTTCTTGCTCTATTAACTGTCTATGTAAAAAAGGGGTTTTCATTTTTTTTTCTCAATTTGACCTTGAAAAAACCTTGAAGATAAAAATAAAGGTCGCCGTTGAATTCTTCGTTGAAAGTTACTTCAAGCGTGACCTTGGCCTCCCTGAAAAATATCTTGCTTGAGGAAATATTCAGGCATCCCGGGACTTTTGTCGCACTCTGTGTAAACAAAAATTAATATCCTACTTGGGGCATTTGAATATTCTAGAAATGTCTCATAGATACCTGAGATATTTTGGGGATATCTAAATTTTCATATAATACACATAGTAGTGATGGGTCCGTAAAATCTAAAAAAGCAAAAACTAGTATTATTACTAAGGTTCGCAAAAAGTCACAAACAGTCATAAATTTCTTACAAATTCTTAAAGAAAGGGGAGGGGGGATTCTAAAATATTAAAGATCATCCTTACTTAATTACTGGACGTTCCCTAACGCGTGACTGGAATTTTTCTGTAACAGTCTGTAAATATGTTTAGTTGTATTATTACATCGCTAATTAACAAGAGTATATAATATGTTTCTTGTATCCATAAAATTGTAGCTACGGTGAAGAGTGAGGGAGACTATACGAGGGATGGAAGATTTTTTAATAAGATGTAAACATTGTCGACTTGATAGAGTTAATCAAAAGAATGCAATTGTGTATATTTTTTAAGATTTTTTTGTAATAAACTAACGTTCAAGGCAAAAGGAAATGTGAATCGAGAAAGAACTTCAACCATAATAGCAGTCGGAGTGACAATTTTTTTTACAGTTATATTTAAAGAGGAACATTCTACGGCAGTGCCAGATTTAAAATTCTTCTAAGTTATACGTTTTTTCGAGGATTATTTTTGTTTTTGATCCGACATTTTAGCAGAGGCATGTTAAAAAGCGTAAACAAGGGCATGCCGAAAATTCCTCTTGATCGTGATTTTTTTTCACATTTCGTTGCCCGAAAGTTATAATACGCCACAAGTTTATCGTTAAAAAATAATGATCGATCAAAAATATATTAGCACAAAATTAAGATATTATTATGAATGTATTTTAGCTAATCTGAAAAATTGGGTTTGACTGAATAGAGAATTTTCATTTTAATTAATCTTTAACTTAAAAATGTCATTTTTTCAAATTTAACTGTAGATATTTTTAACAGGGACCAAAACAGAAAATTGCATTTGCAAAAATGTTGAAAAAAGATCCAAAACATATTTTTAACCACATCGTTACAGTTCTAAAACATATGATTATCAATCATATTGTTATTTTTTCTTTTTTAATTTCATGCAGTTCCAAAACACATAAAAATCAACCACAGTGTTCCTTGTTTGTGAATCGCATACAGTTCTATAACACAAGGTGATTAATCACATTCGCATTTGTTTCTGAAGTTTATGCAGCTCTAAAATAGGAGACGAGCATTCATTTGTGTATTTCATACAGTTATGAAACATAAGACGATCAATTACATTATTCCTTGATTATGAATTTCAGACAAATCTAAATTAGAAAGTTGTCAAAGACATTGTCATTTGTTTCTCAAATTCATGCAGTTCTAAAACATAAGACGATCAATGAAATCGATACTTGTTTATCAAATCATGCAGTGCTAGAACATAAGGCGATTAATCAGATTGACATTCATTTTTAAAGTTCATGCATTTCTAATATATAAGATCAGTCACATTGTTCCTTGCTTATGAATTGCATATAGTTCTGAAACACAAGGGAATTGATCTTATTGACATTTGTTTTTGAAATTCATGCAGTTTTAAAACGTAAGACAATCATTCGTTTCTGAATTTTGTGCAGTTATCGAACGTGTGACGATCAATCACATTGTTCCTTGGTTATGAATTTTATACAAATCTAACTCATAAGGCATTCAATCACCTCGTCACTTGTTTCTAAAATTCACGATGTTCTAAAACATAGGACGATAAATCACATCGATACTTGTTTATGAATTTCATACAGTTATGAAACATAAGGCAATCAATCACATTGTTATTATTTATAAACTTCATACAATTCTAAAACATAAGATGATTAATCATATTGTTACTTAATTATATATTTCATACAATTTTACAACATAAGACGAACAATCACATCATTTTTTTCTGAATTTTATCCATTTCTAAAACATAATTCCTATTTATGAATTTCATACAGTTCTAAAAAATAAGGAGATTAATTACATTTTTATTCATTCCTGATGTTCATGCATTTCTAAATTATAAGACGATGATTCGTTTCTGAATCTCATACAGTGACGCAGCATAAAACGATCAATTACTTTGTTACTTGGTTATGAATTGCATAAAAATCTAAATTTTTAGGTGATTAATCACATTTTCATACAATTCTAAAACATAAGACGATCAATCACATTATTACTTGATTATGAATTTCATCAAGTTCGAAAACATAAGACTACCACTCACATTGTCATTCATTTTTAATTGCATACAATTCTAAAAAATATGATTCACAGTCACATTGCTATTTATTTCTAAGATCCATACAGTTGTCAAAAATAAGACAATCGGTCACATTGTTCATTGGCTATGAATTCTGTAGAAATCTAAATTATTAGGCGATCGATCACATTCCTGTTTGTTTCTTAAATTCCTAAAGTTCTAAAACATAAGACAATCACATTGTTACTTGTTTATGAATTTCATAAAGTTGGAAAACATAAGAGTATCACTCACATTGTCATTCGTTTCTGAATTTCATAAAGTTCTGAAACTTAAGGCGATTAATCACTGCCATTTTTGTCTGAAATTCATGCATTTCTAAAGCATAAGACGATGATTCATTTCTGAATCTCATACAGTTATAAAACATAAGACGATCTATCACATTGTCTCTTGGTTATGAATTCCATAGGAATCTAAATGATTAGGCGATCAATCACATTGTCACTTGTTTCTAAAATTCATGCAGTTTGAAAACATAAGCCGATCAATCACTTTGTTACTTGTTTATGAATTTCATAGAAATCTAAATTATGAGACGATCAATATCATTACTATTTATTTTTAAAATTCACACAGTTCTGATACATAAGACGATCGTTTATGGTGTAACTTATTTATGAATTTCATAAAGTTTGGAAACATTAGACGAGGGCTCACATTTTCATTCGTTTCTGAATTTCATAAAGTTCTAAAACAGCATACGATCACTCAGATTGTCATTTGTTTCTAAAAAGCATGCACTTTTAAAACGTAAGACAGTCAGATTCTTACTTGTTTATGAATTTCATGCAGTTCTAAAACATAAGACTATTAATCACAATCTCGTTTGTTTCTGAATTTCATGCAGTTCTAAAACATAAGACGAACCATCACACTCTTTCTTGTTTATGAATTACAAACAGCTCTAAAGCTTAAGGCGATTAATCACTTTATCATTTATTTCTGAAAGATACGCAGTTCTAAAACAGAAGACGATCATTGGTTTCGGAATTTCATTCATTAATGAAACATAAGATGATCAATCTCATTGTTACTTGGTCATGATATCCATAGAAATCTAAGTTATGAGGCGATCAGTCACATTGCTATGTGTTTCTAAAATTCATACAATTTTAAAACATTAGTCGATCAATCAAATTGTTACTTGTTTATGAATTTCATAAGGTTCTCTTTCTGTATTTAATTCATAAAGAAGTAGCAATGTGACTGATCGCCTTATGTTTCACAAGTGTATAAAATTCTTTACCAAAATTCTTAAACAATTTTTCATTGAAATTTTTAATTGCAAATATTTATTAAATTTGACCTGATAGCAACAAGCGGAAGCCAGATTCCTGTTGAGCATTGAAAAATATTTGGGAAATGATGTCATATTCAGCGTGGACATAGGTCATTTTTGATGATCAGTGTTATTGCCCTTCGATTAATGTTCCGAGTAATATTCAAGCAATATTTGTTGTTAAACAGGCTTTTAAAAGTTGTTTTTGAAAATTGGCATGCCTTAATATAATTCTAACTTTCAATTGACGTCGTCATTTTAATTAATACTTTCAATAGTTGATAGAATAAATAGGAAAAATTCTATTTAGGAACAAAGTTTAATACTCACTGATGCTAAAGCTAATAATGGTTGAATATGTTCAAAAGTGAACATTGCGTATTATAACTTTCGGGCGACGACTTGTCCATTTCAGAAAGTTCGAAGGAAGGGCGGAAATGAGGGACAATGAGAAAGAATTAGGATCTGACTCGATTGATTATTAACAATTGTGACTCAACTGTTTAAGCAGAGAAGGAGATCGGCAGCACCATATCTTACACACTCCGTCGTCAGCGGGGTTGGGTCCATCTTCTGGCGAAAGAATCAAGCCACTTATGCCAGCTACATATCCAGGTCTGTAGTTTATGGTATTTTGGTAGGGAAAGTGCTGGACACCTTCTGGAAAGGATTTAACGCCGTTTTCCCCTTAATCGCGAGACATCGCGTTCGGTATCCATGAAACGATCGGCGTTGTCTCTAGCACGAAGTCCACCAAATCGTCTTTTTTTTCCTTTCGCGCTCGAACCGAACTTCAGTTGACGACTACTCGACCTGCGCTTTTTCGTCGAGTTTTCGTATTTAAACCTTTTCAGTCTAAGGGACGGTACATAAAGTACTTTGCCAATTTGAGGGAGAGGGGTTACGACAAAAAATCAGGTTGTAACGGGGGTTGGAGGCAGTGGAAGTAGAGTTGCGACATTAGATAAGATTTTCCTTAAAATAATAAATAATAAAATAAATTTTTGTGTAAAAAAAATCTACTCTCGTAGCTCCACTGGGAATCGAACAACAGAACTTCCGATTGCCGGTCGAGTTATGTCCCATTAAGCTATTCGAGAGATCGAAAGAAGAATCTTTTTTCATAAATACATGCGCTATCTCAAGCCAGTTTTCAACAGTGATTGATGGTAACTATCTCTGATGGTAATACAGATTCCTTTAAAGAATCCAACAAGAAAATTTCACTTCTTTTGTTTGAAAAGTCTACGGTTACAAATTTTAGAATTTGGTCAAAAATTTGATTATTTCGTTGAAAATGCAACTCTTTTGTTAAAGACATCTTTTTGGTGACAAATTTAGCTACTAGATTAAAAGTTGAACTACTTTATTAAAAATCCATTTTTTTAAGATTCACGTCTTTGCTTAAAATCTAAATATTCCACTATTAGAAAATTAATCTTTTTAGTTGAAAAAATAACCCTACGAGTTGAATGTTGAGATCTTTTGTTAAAAATTAATTTTTTTGAGGCTTAGAATGAATTTTTTTGAGCTAAAAATGTAACTATTCTATTTTTGGTGGCAAATTGGTATTTTTAATTGAAAATTCGTCTTTCCTGGTCGAAAACTTCTTCTGAAAATTTCACTACTCTGTTTTTGGTTTGTAATTTATCCTTTATAAGTTGAAAGTTCGACTATTTAGTTGAAAATTAGCGTATTTTGTTAAAAATTCGTCTTTTTAATTAAAAAATTAATTTTGTTCGTCGAAAATTCATCTTTCTGGTTGTGTGTTCAACTATTGGGTTATTAATTGGTATTTTTGGTTCTATTTTAACCCATTGAAAATAAATTTCTTAAACTTTAAATTTTGATGATTCAATTTTTGGTTAAAGAAATATTTTTTTAATGAAAATGTCAACTATGAGATTTAAGATTCATCTTTCTTGGTTAAAAAATCATCTCTTTGTTTCAATTCAACTATTTAAAAATTAGTTTTTTAAATAAAAAAATTGACGTTTCCATTTTTGCTTAAAAAATGTTTTGTTTGTTTTTGAAAATTCAACATTTCGGATTGAAAATTCAACTATCTCCTAAAAAATTTGTCGCTTTGGCTAGAAAATTCAACTGTTTCTGATTGAAAACTTAACTATTTGGTTGAAAATTCTACTGTTTTGTTAATGATTCGTTCTTTTACATTAAAGATTCATCTTTCTTAGATAAAAAAGAAACTGTTGGTTGAGGATTCAACTGTTTTTAAAAAATTCGTCTTTTTGGCTTGAACATTTAACTTTTAGGTTAAAGGTTCATCTGTTTTGCTGAAAATTCGACTCTTTTGTTCAAAAATTTAACCATTTGGTTGTTAATGCGACTGTTTGTTTCACAGTTTGTTGTTGTTGATCATTAACCTATTTGGTTTGAAAATTCTAAAGCGATTATCTGAAAGAATTTATTTCCCTATTTTCCTGAAAAATCACCCTGCTTTGTGGGAATTTCGTGAAACTTTACTTTTCTGGGCGGGGGGGGGGGGGGGGGGGGGGGGGGTGTTTGGGTTAAAATACCCCAAAATTGGTAACGTATTTTATGAGCAGTCCCTAATTGCGCTTTCACTTTAGTGTTGCTTCTTTAGCTTTTTGTAGCCCTTTACAGAATTTTCCGTCACTGATGGTTTTCTCTTTTGAGAATGAGTGGTTTTTATAGAATTTCAGATGGCAACTAACGAGGAATGATAGTCTTTTTTTCTTTGTTTTGCAACTTGACAACAGGAATCACACCGATCATGGAATAGAGATTTTTCTTCCGATATATTAATTGTTTTATAATATTAGTGACTTGCAGTTTTGATGGAACATGCTGTTTTATATCCTAGCGAAAATTTTGCTTACTCTTTTAGAGGGAGGTGAGATGGGAATTGTAGGATTTGACTGAAGGGATTTTTCACGTCGCTGAATTCCAAGTTGATTGACTGAATAATTTTTTCCAGTTTCAAGACATTCAAGAGCTGGGAGTCTGGAATTCTTGACTGAAGCATGATTTTGAATGAAATTTACTAGTTGAAAAATAAAAACTTAAATTCTAACTTGTTCAAATGTTACTGATACGTATATTTGCAATAGGTGACAAACGCAATGGAGACCAGTCAAACGGAGTTCCCAACTCAGGTATGTTCTCAATATTGTAGCTTTTTCTGTTTTGTTAGTTTTAAATTAGAATTTGTAGGGACGGCTGAAAATTCCGAATAATAAAATTTCAAAATTGGAAAATTTCCAAATAATAAAATGACCGAATTGGAAAATCATCGAATAATAACATTTCCTGATAATACAATTCCCGGATAATAAAATATTCGAATTATAAAGTTCCCGAGTTGAAGAATTTCCGATTCATAAAATTCCCAAATAATAAAATTTCCGAATAATAAAATTCCCGAGTAATAAAATTCCCAAATTATAAAGTTTCTAAATTGGAAAATTCCTGAACAGTTTATAATATTACCGATTTGGAAAATTTCCGAAAAAAAATTTCCAAATACAGTCAAACCTGGATTTAATGTCAATTTTGGGACTAAGCGTGACATTAAATGCAGAGTCGTGGAACAATTTTGTCTCTCCTGGTTTTTCTCTTTCTTGTTTCTCTGTTTTGTGACGTTTTAGTGAGCACCGCACATCCTTTCGCAGCGCCTCTTACCCATCCCCACCGCGCGGCGTTAATTCTCGGAAACATTAAATCAAGGAACACTAAATCCAGGTTTTATTGTAACAAAATTCTAGTATTAAAAATTCCCGAATAATAAAATTCCCAAATTATAAAGTTCCCGAATAGGAAAATTTCTGAATAATGAAATTCCCGAAAATTTTGTAATATCCCCAAATAGGAAAAGAGCCGAATAATAGAATTTATTAAATTTAATTCATTGGATCATTATCTTCTTTCTACCCACACTCCACTGCACCAGAGAGAGGAGAAATTAGCCTAGGTCGGGAGAGATTTTACTCCGTGCAAATAAAGCGTGACCTTTTTGTCCATGGCTATGTAAAGTAATAGCTTCAAAATTTGTAATATTTCATCGAGTGATAATATTGTGTCATGGTGTTACTAATTGGATTGGAAATTAGAGAGGTTAAAATACGCGAGGTAGGTGAAGTACAATGCAGATGGCGTTGTCTGTCAAAAGGAATGGCACGAGTTATGATTTAAAACTTACAAAAGAACAGGAATGTGTAACCGAGCGGAACGAAAAATGGCAAATAGAGCTCCTATTTGTACATGATTATACAAAAAGATTAAATAACTAACTTATTCCCTGGCGGACCGAAGGAACCGTAAGGAGCCTCTAAAAAGTACCCTTCAAGACCCCACTGAGTCCCCCTTCAGTTCCTTCTTTAAAAACTCAAAAAAACCAGCAAGAATAACTTTAAAATTTTTGAAATTCGGATTAAAAGTTGAAATTTCCATTAGAAACTCCCGGAGTAATCGCAATAATTTTTTTTTTGCAGCGTTAAAAATGAAAAAAAATGTCATTAACTTCTGCTGAAGGTGACTTCGAGAGCATCCATAATAGCTTAAGTAGTATGTTGCGCACGAAGTTTAAAAATAAAATTCTCTCTCACTTGCATCGTAAAGTTGTTGCCTGAGGTTTCCACTGCGTGGTGCTTGCATCCAGACAAAATTCTTAAATTTACCGACGGAACGCTTATTAACTGCTACTAAAAGAAGATGCACTTGAAGCCGCCTTCGGCCCACGCAAATGACAGGTATTTTATATTTTATAGTTTTTAACGCTGCAAGAAAAAGTATTGCGACTACTCTGTGCGTTTCTAATGCAAATTCTAACGTAGAATATGAATTTCAACAATTTAAAAGTTTATCTTGCTGTTTTTTGTTGTGTTTTTTTTTTTGAGTTTTTAAAGAAGGAACCGAAGAGGGACTCAGTGGGGTCTTTAAGGGTACTTTGTAGAAGCTCCTTTTGATTCCTCCGTTCCGCCAGGGTTGTTTTTAATGATTTGTACGATAGGAAGAAAAGATTTGTTTGTAGGATCGTAGAGGAAAGTTCAATACTGAACGGTGGTATAAAACCCATTTTTAGTAAGAGATGATTCGAGTTGCTTTCTGCAATCTGAGTAACCAAGACAGGCCAATAACACTTGATTGCTATCCTCGTCAGGAAGAGCGAACAAATTCCACCCTCCCCCCAACAGCGATAAAATTTTTTCTAGCTAAACTAGCAGCTAGGTTCAGTGATTGGCCCGTAGCCGTGAAATAATTACTATTGATTTCCTATCGAGTTTAGGTTTCTGAAACCATGGCTTTTTTAATTTCGATCAATCAAAAAGTTTTTAAAGTAATATTTACCAATTCCTGAGGATTTCGAGGCCTTACAACTGGGGAAACCCATCCTAAATGAGCATAAAGACGAGCGATCACAGACAGAACAGATCGCTTAGTCACTGCGGACTTTTCAAATGGCTTAATTTGATACCGATAAGTGTCTTGTGTAGGGACCCAAACAATTCCAAGTACCTTCAACGACTCATCTTCTCTAAGAGATTTGTCAATTGCCAGCCCATGGTCAGTACGATCAATATCCTCAATCAATGAAACTGAATTTCTTGCCCATTGCTAACGAATTTTGAGAATCTCTTCTTTCGAATCAACTCTGAAAAGACTGTCATCAATATAGATTTTTCTGGAAAGCACCGTTGAGGACAACGGAAATGCAGCACCTTCATCCTTCACTAGTTGCTTAATAACTCGCAATGCAAAGTACGGAGCTGACGAAGTAACGTAAGTAACGGTGTTCAATCGAAAAGCTACTTGGTCTGAACCAGGATGTGAACACCACAAAACTGTGATAATCCCGATCCGACTCTCGAACCAAAATCTTCCGATACATCTGAGCGATGTCAGCGATGTCAGATGTTCATAATCAATCAGAAAAGCGTTATACTTATTGCTTAAAAAGTTCAGGCGAACGAACAAATTTCTTCGATAAAGCTGATTCAGCTGATTTGAGCGAATTCCAAATGTCAAGTGAGGGACCCGATTTGAACGGAAGTCGCACCACGTAGCGACCAGGTTCCAATCGGGAATGTGAATTCAAAAAATGTGCTTCACATTCTATCTCCGACTGAGTATGACGCGACGCGTGAGGAAGTTCCTCAATTTTCCAAAAACGCTTAATCGTTTTGTTTAAATCAATCACCGAGAGAAAATGATTCGCAATTGCTTCTGTGCGAGCTATAGCGTTAGACCGACAATCGATTGTTTTCCCGGAGATAATCCAACAAAAAGCCGTGTTCTGCGCTACAGGATAATTTCGACGTCCTTTTCTTAGATCGTTGCATAAAATTAAACCATAAAGGTCAGCACCGATGTTAATATGAATCCGCCCAGGTTTATGTATATTATCATCTGCCAAATCTAAACCTTGCAAATGTAGTTTACGCAGAACATCTAAAGAAACTATTGGCAAGTAATCTGTCAAATGTCTCGTGACCAATGCATTTGTCGAGAAAACTGGTCCTTGACCCGAACGAGATCGAGTCTTGATAGGCACCATACAGCGCGATTCGCCAGCCGAGACGTTTCCCAGACCGATAAGTTCAACATCTTCTAAACGCGTAATGCGAATTTTCAAAGCATTAACTAATTCATTGGTTACTAAAGTTCACGTGGATCCTTGATCAAGCAAAGCGCGAACTTTAACAGAACGTCCTGACTCAGGCGTTATAATCACTTGAACGGTTGCAAGAAGAACGCGTTGAGGTTCAACAAGCGCGGGGCCGCATATAACAGTTCCGGAATTTGGGTAGGACCTGTTTTGATGCTCCGAGGCATCCGGAGTTTCATTCCTCTTTTTTCAAATTTCGATTCCGGGTTTTTATCACTTCGACCTGAATGCAACAATGTGTGATGCTTGGATCTACATTGCGAACATGAAAACAAACTCGGACATGTATTTACAGAATGTCCATTATTTAGAAATTAAAACACAATCGTTTGGTTTTTACAAATTGCAAACGTTGCAACGCAGTTTTCTTTTTGAATTCGAAACACGTAAATAATCTATGTGCTAAATTACAGAGAGGGCAACTATTTGTACTCGATACATGAGATTTTGCTGTTTCCTCTTTTCGTTTACTTTCATCATTTCACTGTATAGCTCCTAAATCTTTTAACACGAGACTAAAGGAAATCTAACAAAGTTGAAAAATGCGTATACTCAGTTGTATTCCCTAATTGTAATTACCACACTAATCTAGTATTGGAATCAAGCTTTTGCGAAATATGATAGTGATTGCGCGAGGATTGTCGAATCTTTCTTTCAGCAGATCCCACACCGAAACAAAGTAGTTTTTCGTTAATGGAACATTTTTTAGCAAGGACGCGGCCTCGCCATCCAGAGAAGACTTCAAAAAATGAAACTTTTGCAAATCATCAATTGAATTATTTTTAATCACCAAAGAATAAAAAATAATCCATAAAAGTTTCCCAATCTGTCAGCATACCGGAAAACTTTGGAATGTTCAGCGCAGGTAACGATGTAGATAGGCGATGCCGAATTTGAGCTACAGGTGAAGGCGTTGACGCACCGGTCATTGATACATCCAAATTCTGTTCCTTCAACACTGGAATTCAGTTTCAAATTTTCTATTTGTGTCTCCGTGATGACACATAATTCCCAAATATGAGAGATGATTCGAAGCCTATTCTGTAACGCGGCCAGGGTGCGTTAAGCACTACTGACTCGTGTTGCAGATTAAAAATTGCGTTCCAATGTCTCAAATGAGATGAGTGCCCAAAATGGCTTCCAAATCCAAAAACAAAGGATAGAAGATGAGACGCCGCCAAATGACGCATTTTTACAACTCACAGTAGATCACAACCTGTCCCAATAGATCCTGGCAGGAATCTCCAAAATGTTTAAGAATCAAAAGGCACTATTCTGGTAAAACCACCACAAAATATTTAAACGTTCATATCAAACAGGATTGCCCAAATAAAACTTATACTGTTATCGAATGTAAGCTTTATTCTATCCCTATATTTACAGAGCTTCTACAAATAGTGCGTCGGAGCACTCTTTCTCATCGCACCAGTGGTTTCTAGCCGAGAGAGAAACGATACACTAAACGTTTCTCGAGAGAATAATGCGCAGAGGTGCGACTAGTTCGAAGTCAAAGAACTCTATCCATTCATCCATCTATCCGTCCGTAAATAACGATATCGATGCGAGCTATATCGATAATCGAACGGTCCGGGTAAATCGATTTTCTTCTTTACCAACTATTTCAAAAAATAACAATTCTACAAATAATCAAAATTCAAAATAAATCTAAACGAATCCTTAACAGTGGTTAATGTCTGATATTTTTGGAAATCAATAAAGTTCTTGTAATTAGAGGAGGCTATATAATGCTTCAATTTGGCTTATCTTATGCGAGAAATTTTATCGCATTCATCGTCCGACTTGGGGAGGGGGGGGGGGCTCGGATAGCATTTTTGTTCTGTCCTGGATGACGAAACAGTCGATTCTCCACTGTTAATAACAAATAGATCCATGGCAGATAATACATCAAAAATTGAATTCCCTAATGGACAGGAGTATTCACAGCCCAACATGGGTGATGTACATTGAAGTCTCCTCCACCAAAATAGAAGAAAATTTTGAAGTCGAATCAAAGAAAGTCCGCCAATTAATTGACCTAGTAGAAGCACAGAAATTTCTATAAACATTTGCAACGAGTAATTGTCCCAGATCAGTTTAAATGATCACTTATAATATATCAAGGGTGTCATCCATACCATAAATTGTATCTATTTTTTTAAATGGAATATCATTTCTAATAACTATCAAAAGGTCTGTGAGAAAGGTATAGAATTAATATTCAGAGGGAAGGTGGAGAGGGAATTGAAATTGTTCAACATGGCTGGGAAAGGAGCATTTTAGTTATACATTTGTGTCAGAAAAGAAATCATCTGAGTAAGACTTTCAGCAAATTGTTGAGGAAGAGATGAATTAAAAAGAAGAGAAGAGGTAGCACCATGCGGCTTAAAATTTATCTGTGGAGGAAGTATATCAGCTACCCCAGTATTATTAGAACAATTCGGCGTTTTTTTAAAGGACTCGAGGCAACTTTTTGGTTTCTTTGATTGGAGTTTTGGTGCTAAAATAAAGGTGGTCCATGTTGTTTATCCTTGTATTGAACCCGTGATTTTGATTTTGAGAAAGATGTGACGGATGCAAAAGGTTGATACAGGCTTGAAGTGGGAATACCTGTAGCAATCCAAGTCAACGTTTCCAAGGCTACGAAAGATTGAATAGCTAAAGTTGGGAGCCTGAGAGGGAACAGAAATAGATGTTGGAGGTCCCTTCATCAGCGATTTTATATCGAAGGTAGAATTACTTGTTTGCGCGTGTTTCTTCTCTTGATGGAAAAGGCGTGTAGCATCATTGATAGGGATATTTTTAAAGGCTGCGATTTTTCTGATTGAAATTTGGTCTATATAAACTGGAGATTTCTGTTCAGAAGCTAGGTGTGGGCCTTTGCAATTGAGGCAGATCTGAGGCTTTCTTCGGGGACACTCAACTCCAGTGTCATGGGGAGCTCCACTACGAGAACGACAGGGAGGTTTTTTCATTGTTTAGCAAACGTGAACGAATCTACAGCATGGATAACAGATTCTTGGTTCAGAGATGTAGGGATGTCAATGAAATCCGGGACCTCCTGATTTTCAAATATGATCTGCATCTTTTTTTCTAGACGAATTCTCCCTTGTCATTTCTAACAACAAATCGACGAGCACTAATAATTGGGCATCTAATTATATCGTCATTATATATTTCCAAAGGAATATCGCGCACGATACTCTCACGAGCAACCCGATAGATAAGGATTAATGCAGCGAGATTAGACTTGGAAAAAAAGGGCAAAAAAGTAAATAAATTGGATTGTTGCATCAATTGTAGATAAAAAAATTTTTAATTACTGCAAACAATTCTTAACTAACTAAGTCTGCGATGTTGAAACGTGATATCATGAAAAACGCTGAACCAATCAGAATAATGGTATGCAGTCGCTCCATTGACTAACGAAGTATCCAGCTGAGAGCTGGAGCAAAAGTTGATGGCCATTGTTACGTCCAAACTCTGCAATTGTTGAATTGTTGAAACCATTAGCCGCGAAATATAGGTCAGGTTTGAAAATAAGTGATTTAATCAATACAGCCATTTATTATTTCTGATAAAAACGATTGATTTATTATAAATCTTCGATATTTATATGTCCATGAATGACATATTTAAAGTAAAAAAAAGTGTTTAAAATGATACCGAAATCAATATCATTTTGATTAGCAACAAAAATGATACCGAATTCAAGAGCATTTTGATCGTCCGGAGTGAATGATCGACTTTTGAGATCATAATGATCTGATTCGGAATCATGTATAAAGTCAAACCAAGATGGTTGACATTCTTACAATACTTTAGCTCATATGCAAGGTTCTTATGGTTTCTGATTGTGCAGTGTACTTGAAAAGTTAGAAAAATAACGAAATCTAATATTAGATCAGATCATAATGATCTGATTCGGAATCATGTATAAAGTCAAACCAAGATGGCTGACATTCTTACAATACTTTAGCTCATATGCAAGCTTCTTATGGTTTCTGATTGTGCAGTGTACTTGAAAAGTTAGAAAAATAACTAAATCTAAGATTAGAAAATATTGCCTGTTGAGTGTAGTTGCCACTTGTGTGCGGTTAGATACCATTTTTAGGTTATGTCGTTATGACACTGGCGCCAAGAATTGGCGGACATTTTGTTTAGTCTGATAAATGAACTAAAAAATGAGATCCAATTGATCCGAATGGAAAATCATTATGATCTCGAGAGTCAAATGATCGCTGGACCAAAATGCTCTGCAACAAAATTGACCTTTTTTTACTGTTTTCTCTTATTTGATCTCTAGAATAAACGATCATGATCGTGTATTAGTGTTCATTGTAGACACGGCAAATTTGAAAAGGCTGGTATTGAGAATCGGAAAATACTTCCATAAGGTCGAACAATTCGGAGTCAAGACTTGACATTGTCCATCTTATTTGTTTCTAAACAAATAGTAATTGTTTGTAACTAAAAAACAATTCTTTTATTATTTTTCTTCCTAACACACACACAAGTAAGTTTAGCACTTTACATCGAAGCACATCCGAACACTAGTCACGTAGTGCGCGAACGCAAAATCGAGAAGTCTCAATGCCTTTCAATTTATCTAAATTCTTTCAAGTCCGTATAATCCAAAAATACTAGAAATCCTAAGAGTCTCAGGTTCAAGGTTTTTTAAAGAGCGCGCCGAGATTATAAGTATTCGCCAATTAACCACTAATCAGGTTGAAACTTGTAACCATAACTGAGTTTTCTGAGCTTTGCATCTATATTTATAATCTCATTTTGGGCGGCATTTATCCCTGGTTTTAGCTTTCAACAAATCAAAATGCTGATGTCACTCACTTTTAGGGTCGAATAACCAATCATAAATGTGATCACTTTGCTCCTCCTACTGATTTCGGCAATTAAAGTGAGTAACAATTCAAGGATAATGTTTCCAAAGTCCAAGTTTTATCACCGTAAAATGTCAATCTCTTTGAGTGACAGTTTCCTGTTTGTAAGTCCAAAGCTCCTCTTTTTATGACATCTGACTGGCGACATAACCCATTAACGATGCTAAAAATAGACCAAGATCTCAAGTTCCTAACCTCAAAATCTACTTTGGACAGTGAACTGAGCAACATCTTTAATGAAAGTTTTAATGTAGTTCAAATCTGATAGAATACAAACATAAAGATTTCCTAAGGCGCAATAAACTTATAGTTTTCGTAGAATTCGTGTACAATGATAATTCCCCAATATTTTTGATTCTATATCTTCATAATTACTGCCAATTTAAAGCCATTTGAATCTTCCCGCCAGAGAATTTACTAGTTCGGAAAGTATTTGGTAAAAGGGTCTTAGCGCCCTGGACTCTTAGTTCATAAAACGGCGTATGCAGTTACAGCATTCACATGGAATGGTAGAGTTTACCGCTCCTTAGGAGGCGCTAGCGAACTTACACAAGTGTCTGCGGAATTGCAACTCAAATTAAGCAGAGTAAAGCTTTAAAAGAAAATTATTAAAAAAGAGTGGACAAAATGTGAAGCGTTGATTATAGCCTAATGAAAAGTTGAACTGCAAAGTCGGAAAAGTATTATTGAAAAGAAAAAAGAAAGGTTTGTTAGAGAGTTAGATTTTGAGCAACAGTAAACAATCTACCTTACCTGCTGTTGGTCAAAACTCACCTTTCTACCAAATTTTTCGTTTCTTTAATGATACTTTCCAAATGTGCAGTTCATCTTTTTATTAAACCACAGTCCACGTTTCATATTTTGTTTCACTCATTTTCTATACTTTCCTTTTTAAAACTCAGTTTGCTTACTTTGTGTTCGTATTACGCGGCCGCTTATGTAAATTCTGTGACGCCTCCTGAGGTACGTTCCAGGCGACCACCCGGGTGAATTGGTGGGTGAAGTAACAAAGTGGGCGGAGTTTACTAGGGTGAAGTGGAAGGGGAACAGTAGAGTGAACGGTTTCGAGTGTGCGTGGGGTGTATGTTTGGCACGTAATGTTTGGAGAAATATAATTGAGGTTACGTATACGAAAGTTCAAAAAATACAAGAACATGATAAGAAGATTTTAATTACTGGTGCAGTAACGAGGCCATTGTTATTACAAACAGTGATATGTTCAGTAATAGTGGAAAGTGATTAAGATACTAGACTTTAGATGATGAAGATACTAAACTTTAGTCTGCTACTAAACTTGCGCTTCCCGCTACTTCTGCCCGCCAATTTCACTGGATGAAATAGTCACTGGGTGAAATACTCACCCGTAGAGTGACCCCCACTCTTTACCCAAGTTATCACTGCACGGTTCGCCCGATTGAAGCCCAACACTCACCTAGCGTCGTGGAACGGCTCCAAGTGCACCCGGGTGATCCCCTGGAACGCACCTCTGACGAGCGGTAAACTCTCCTATTGCGCCATTCAAACTGTTCGTTACTTCTGCCGCTTGCCCAATCAGAATGCCTCATCTTCTCGTCAAAATATTAAAAAGTATTAAGCATAAAAAAAAATATAAACCTGTTTAAAACAAACCTTTCTCAAGTAATTAAAATCAGTTTGTAGTGGCCCTTTAACTTAACAGGAAAAAATATATTCGAAAATATGCATCAACCCCATTAATTATTGGCAGCATTGTAAGTTGAGAAAAGTCTCGGTCATTTGCATTTTGTTATTTATGCACATTGCACAGCTGTTTATTTTATTATGTAAGCGAGAGATGATAAATTGATAACAATTTTTTCTCGAGAAGGTCTAGAAAGTGCATCAAGCGGAGATCCTGAAGGTGCAACAGGTCCTGGACAACCTGCTCTTCCCCTTCCACCACATCATGGGCCTTGGCCAGCCAATTATACAAGGGTACCTTGGGGCCGACCACCACCAGGCCCTAGGGAAGAACACCATCTGCCTTACCGGGCACCACCCCCCATCAACCTACCTCCTCCGAGGCTCAGAATGATTCGAGGTATTTTTTATTTATGCAGAAAATATATGAGCTTAAAGTTAAACTATATTCTTAAAACCTAAAAAAAAATGTATTTCTTCTTTAAAAATTTAAATTTTTGGATCGGGAATTTTTGAATTTCATTAAAAATTCGTCTTTTTACATACTCATCATTTATGATTAAGAAAGTATTAGAATTGTGGGAAATTTGACACCACAGTTTTTCAACGGATCTCCACGTTTCGAGACCTCCTGAATCCGAAAATCAAGTTTTTACGATTGCGTCTCATACTTTTAGCAACAAAATTAAATTTCAGTAAAGTAGTTACATTTTCAAGCAAAGTGACGAATTTTCAAATAAAATTGTAAACATTTTACTGGAATACTTGAATTTTAAACCAGAAAGATGAATACATATTTAACTGAAATGTTGAATCTTTAGTTAGAATAGTTGAATTTTTAACCAAAGAGATCATTTTTCAACCAAGAATATTAATTGCTACAATCGAATTTTTAGACAAAAAATGAATGTTCAACCAGAGGTAAATTTTTAACTAAAATTATGGAAAATTCAACTCGAATAATAGTTACATTTTCAGTTAAAAAAAATAATAATTTTTAACCAAAAATATCAAAATAAAAAATAAGTTTACAATCGAACAGCTCATTTCTCTACCAAAGAAATGAATTTTTAATTAAAACTATCAAACTTGAACCAAAAAAATTAATTTTTACCAATAAAGTTTAACTTTTAACCAAATAATTTTATTTCGAAAGTAAAAGATATATTTTTACGAATATAATGAATATTTAAACAACAAGATTAACTTGCAAAGACAAAGATAATTTTGTACCAAAATAATATCGATTTTTAATCAAATATTTGGTAAAAAATTCAAATATGGGGTTTAAAACTAATATTTTTCGTTTAAATATACAAACTTTTGAGATTAAAAATTTTTTTTTTTGAAATATTACTAGGCAGTCTGATAAGTCCCTGAAAAATGAAACACGGAGAAGTTTTTTTGGCCAAAGTCGGTTTTATTTTTCAACATACTCTCCTTTTAGGTCGATAC
>NC_046657.1:149956037-149976520 GCF_010883055.1 Belonocnema kinseyi
TCGGAGCACTTTGGCCCGGTGGAACCCACTGTTTTGCCTGTTGCGTTGACTCAGGAGTGTAGTAGTGGATCCAGGTTTCATCCATGGTTATGAATCGGCGCATCACCCCCCATCAACCTACCTCCTCCGAGGCTCAGAATGATTCGAGGTATTTTTTGTTTATGCAGAAAATATATGAACTTAAAGTTAAACTATATTCTTAAAACCTAAAAAAAATGTATTTCTTCCTTAAAAATTTAAATTTTTGGATCGGGAATTTTTGAATTTCATTAAAAATTCGTCTTTTTACATACTCATCATTTATGATTAAGAAAGTATTAGAATTGTGGGTGACCGCAAAAACTCGGTCGGCTTACGCGAAAATAATGCCAAATTCTGCTGGGAAGTTGTTACACGAATTCGTTTTTGGTCCACTGTGAGCAAACGCGGCACCCATCGCGCGCAGAGCTTCTTCATGCCCAAAACTGAATGCACGATATTGCCCACACGTTCCAATGATATGCCTACAGCATTAGCTACCTCTCTCAATTTCACTTTGGGATCATTCAACATCATATCATGGATTTTCTCGACATTTTTTGGTGTAGTGACCTCTTTTGGGCGTCCAGATCGTTCAGCATCAACTGTGCTCGTACGGCCACAACGAAACTTGGTAAACCACTTATGAATCGTTCCAATCGACGGTGCAGAGTCCGGGTGATACTTATCCAGCTTGGCCTTGGTCTCGGATATCGTTTTCTTGTGAAGATAGTAGTGTTTGATCAAAACTCCGAAACTCAGATTTTTCCATATTAAAAAAACTCGGAGGTTAGTCGCTTCTCAGTGCTGTAACTTGTAAATGCGTAAACATAAATGGCTGAAGTTTTGACAGGCGTCATTTGAAGGATCAAGCTCGACGAAAATGGTTCACATTAGTAAATACTAATGCCATCTCTTAGAATTTTCAGGTACTTATCAGACTGCCTAGTAACTACTTGGTTCAAAGTCGTAATAACTTGTTACTAATTTAAATTTTCATTTAAATATTCATTATTTTTTTTCGAAATTCATCTCTTTGGTTAAAAATTCATTTTCTTGGTATAAAATTAACTATGTGGGTGAAAATTAACTTTTTTGTTGAAAAATCATCATTTTTGGTTGAAAATTCATTTATTTTGTAAGAAAATCCTAATTTTGGCTTCCAAGTTTTTATTGTTCAAGTCTCTGAAACTGCATTTTAAAATTCTTTGAATTAAAATGTCCACTTAACAATTAAAAATCTAAAATGGAAAATTATTGAAGTAATAGATTTTAGAATTACGCTTAAGAAATCAAATTCACTGTCATTTCCCGGTTTCCCAATTCAGCGGCCACCCTGAAAAAGGAGATCTGAAAAACCTTGAATTCTTGACTTGGAAAACCTGGAAAAGGCCTTGAATTTTTTTCTAAGAATGGCTGGAAACCCTAGATCATGCGCACCAAACTTCCTTTATCTGCCTCACATGCTTGTTTTCAAGGAGGGTAGGACAAAAAGTATAGTGTGTATCAAGGACGTAAGGCTATTTTGTCACGGGCGGCATCTGCACTCTCGTCAAAATAGCCTTCCTTAAGCACTCGATAGCCAATGTACTATTGTTATTCATATTTGAACTATTTTCTTGAAAATTCGTCTGTTTGGTTTTAAAATTTATCTTTTTAATTATGAATTTTATCTTCCTTGAGCAAAAATGCAACTTATTATTTAAAAATCTGTTAAAATCAAACTCGGGCAGATTTTTTTTCCGAAAATTTGTAAAATTTCCGGTCAAGAAATAAAATTGACTGTCATTTCCCAGTTTCCCGATTTAGCGGCCACTCTGAAAAAGGAGACCCGGTAAAACTTGATTTCTTGACCTGGAAAACCTGTAAAAGACCTTGAGTATTCACCTGAGAATCGCTAGATACCCTGAATTCTAATAAAGAATGTTCTGCCTGTTGATTAGGTCTTAATGACGATAGGCCAGCAAATCAGGTTGGATTGACGGAACACCGTGTCGAGTATGAAGCACCAGCAGTGCAGCCGTATTTGGGTAAGCCTCCTCCGGGTAATCCGCTTCCATTGATGCATTCCATATGTGATCCACCGCCTCCTCCTCCACTGCCACCGCCGACTCAGGGTGCACAAATGAGGACACAGCATCATCCGCAAAGCGCTCATCATTATCAGCAGCAGCAGCAGCAGCTTCAGTCTCCAACCAGTTGTCCGCCATGGATGAATTAATTGAGTATGAGTAATATATTTCAGCACAGTAGACAGAAAATCAATCGGCTCTCTTACTCGCTTGGTAGGAAAAAACCCCCCAATAAAATAAAGCAGGTATTCGAACAAAATTAGGGATGCACAACACTACCTGCAATCAGTCTCAAAAGTCGCCAATCTTCAAAATTAGAGTCAAACCTGGATTTAGTAATCCTCCATTTAATGTTTCCAAGAATTGACAGCGCGTGGCGGGGATGTGTGCGAGGCGCTGCGGGAAGTTGTCCGGTGCTCACTCAAGCGTCACAAAACAGAGAGAGAAACAAGAAAGCGGCCGTACTTAAATTACGTCACGGATTATAAGCCCTCTCTGAGACCCCCGCTCCCTCCCCCTTGTAACAAACCGTAACAAACTTTCTACCCCCTCCTCCTTTTATTGTATACGTAACTTTTACTTTCCAGAAAACTCGGATAATACGGATGAAATACGAAATTCGGAAGAGTAATCTATATTTTTGACATATTTTAAATCGAATAAGAAGTATCAGCATTTAGCAAATAAATGTAAACAACTTACGAATGTGGATTTATCTTTATTAATTTATTAATAATTGTAAACCACTGCACGCATTCATAATTAGGCGTAGCAGCTTCATCTGTTTTATTAATGATTCTCCGTATTATCCGAGCATACACCTCGGTTAATGCGAAGTGCTTGGATGATTTCCGTTGCCTCGGATAACGCGGAGCCTCGGATAATCAAAGGCCGGATTAATCCTTGACCAATTTTTTTTTATTTTTCTTGGTCATCAATAAGGTAAAACAACCATAACTGGGACAACGTAAAAAGTATGTCCAATATTGGGACAATCCTAAATATCTTTGAGTATCTTTTATATTCCAACATAAATCATAAAAGTAAAAATTTGCTAGTATTTTTTTTCAGTTCTTTTGAATTTATTGCCACTATTTATTTTTGTTCTGACAAGTTTTACATTCAATAAAAAATAATCCAAAATATTCTTCAAAATGTTTTAATGAACCGACTGTGAAATTCGCATTTGGAAAGATACTTCAACGCAGCCTTCTCTAAAAAATATATCAAGAAAATGGTTTATTTATATAATTATTGTGAAAATGACACAGTGGATTTTTCTAATAGTGTTTTTTTCTCTTTGTTTTTTTTTTATCGAATCATTTCAATTAACTATATGTGACGTGCGCCGAAGAAAGGGGGCTTACTCTGAAAAGTGAGTTTTTTCAGGGCGAGCGGTCGAAGTCGACCCGATAGGCGCGCCTTTTAGGAGAGAGGGAAGACTCACGAAATCTTCCCTCTCTACTTACCTTACCATTCTCACGCTTATAACGGCGTCGTAGATGCGGCTCATGGACAGGGTTTAGATGAGACGCGGAGATATAGTGGTGAGTGGTGGGAGGTGTTTCACAAAATCTCGAGCGAAAGCCCAATTTCTCGGTTAACTAACAACTCAATTATTTGAAATAATAACGCTCGGTATTTTTCCCGATGTTTTCATTAAAAAGAGCAACTCAAAAATGATTGAAAGGTCTAAGAACTTCGATTTTTCTAGATTAAGCCCCCTTTCTTCGGCACATGTTACATACAGTTATGTCGATGTTTCGGTTTTAATTCAAAGAATAATTTCAAATTTTAAATATTTCAAACTGTGGCTTAAAAGAATATGGAAGACTTTGAGACCATTTTTTTTTAATTTTTCAAGATTTACAAATTTTTAAGGTAAACTGAATTTTGTCAGGGTGTGAAAAAAAGTTCTTAAAATTCATGAGAAATTTTTAAATGATTGTTTTGTAAGGAATTCCAAGATAAAAACGAAAAAAGTTCACACAAATTTTTGAATTATTTCCTAAAATCTTTAAAAAGTGTAAACTATTTTAAAGAAAAATTTTGCCAAATTACATAATTTTGGAAAGAATTTGAGTATGTTTAAGAGATATTCAATAGTTTTGAAACAATTCAAAGATAATTAAATCTAGTAGAGATTTTTTAAGAATTTTGTAAAGTTTCACGAAAATGCAAGACATTTTTTTCAGGTTCCTAAGAAAAATTAAAATAATTTTTTATTTCGAAAAATTAATTTGAAGAGATTATTTTAAAAGGTTTTAGAAGATTTCCAAAATATTCAAAGAAGAATCGGAAAGATTTTAAGGCCATTTTTTTTATTTTGCAAAAAAAAATAAAAAATGAAGGAAAAATTTGAATGATTTTTAGAAATTAGAAGGTTTAGAGTTTAGAAGGTCTGACGAGATTAAAAAAAAGAAAAAAGAATTTTTCTTATATTCGTGTGAAAATTTTAAATAATTTTTTATTTTTAAAAATAAACTTTAAGAGAAAATTTAGAAAGGTTTTTTAACTTAACAAACGATTTCCTAAAATTTCTAACTAGAGTTTGGAAGATTTTAAAGCAAAATATTTCAATTTGGTAAGTTTGCAAAATAAAAATTAAAATGGTCATTTTTCAACAAAAAATGGAATCGTTTCAGTTTTTTCTTATTACTGAAGAAAGAGTTTTAATAAAATATTTGAATCATCAAACAGAAGAATACGAGTACTTTTCTGCAACAACAGAATTCTCAAACAAAAGAAAAATGAAATTTAAAGAAACAGGGTAATTTTTAAATAAAATGAATAATTTTCGACGAAGAGACAAACTTTCAATAAAATCCACGAATTCTCAACCAAATGGTTGTTTGTTTTTACAAAAAAAAATATCAATTTCCAGCCAAAAATGGAAGTTTCATTTGTTCTTTAAAAAAAAACTTTGAAAAAAAGAGTTTTAACAAAATAGCTGAATCCTCGAACAAGAAGAATAGTTTTCCACCAAAAAGGGATAAATTTTCAAGTAAAGGAAAAATGAATTTTCTAAAAATAGGATTATTTTTAACCAAAAAGGATGATTTTCAACGAAAAAGGAGAAATTTTCAATAAAATACATGAATTCTCAACCACATGGTTGATTTTTTACCTAAAAAAAAGTTCAATTTTCAGTCTAAAATGGTATAGTTTCAGCTTTTTTAAATACTGAAAAAAGAGTTTTAGCCAAGTATTTGAATTTTTAAATAAGAAGAATAGTTTGTTTTACCAAAAAAGGCTAAACTCGAGCAAAAGAAAGATGAATTTTTAAAAAATAGGGTTATTTTAAAAATAGACGAAAAATAGAAAATAGACGAATTTTCAATAAAATACATAAATTCTCAACCAAATGGTGGATTTTGGCGTTGAAAAAAAAAGTTTTAACAAAATAGTTGAATCTTTAAACAAGAAGAATAGTTTTCCACCAAAAAGGATATTTTTCCATGAAAATGGATACATTTTCAAGAAAAATAAAAATGAGTTTTAAAAAAAAGGGTTATTTTTAACCAAAAAGAATCATTTTTAACGAAGAGAGGAATTTTCAATAAAATACATGAATTCTCAATCAAATTTTTAATTTTTAACTAAAAAAATATATGTACTTTCAGCTAAACAAGGAATAGTTTCAGTTTTTTTAAATGCTGAAAAAAGAGTTTAAAGCAAGTATTTGAATCTTCAAACGAGAAGAATAGTTTTCAAACAAAAAAGGATAAATTTTCAAGTGAAAGAGAAATTTTCAGCGCAGAGACGAATTTTCAATATAATACATGAATTCTCAACCAAATGGTTTATTTTTTAACTAAAAAAGATTACATTTTCAAAGAAGCAGAATTTTCCATTAAAAAAGGATAAATTTTCAAGCAAAATAAAAATGAATTTTTAAAAAATAGGGTTATTTTTAAGAAAAAAGAATAGTTTTCAACGAAAAAGAAGAAATTTTCTATAAAATATATGATATAAATTTAAGTGAAAGAAAAATTTTCAGCGAAGAGGCGAATTTTCAATAAAATACATGAATTCTCAACAAAATGGTTAATTTTTTTAACTAAAAAGGGTAGAATCTTCAAAGAAGAAGGATAATTTTACATTAAAAAAGGATAAATTTTCATCAAGCAAAAGAAAAATGAATTTTTTAAAAATAGGGTTATTTTTAACAACCAAAAAAAAAAAAAGTTTCAACGAAAATAGACCATTTGGTCCATATTTTTCATGTATCGCGAAGCCCCTTTAAATAATTTTTAAGTATTGAAATTTTCGATCTCGCCAAACTGGTTAAAATAAATTTTAAAGAATGTGACAATTTGAATGTTTTTTAAAAACATTTCTTTTCGAACACTTAACGAGTGTACAACTTAGCCGCAGTGCCAGCAGGATCCCAATTTCATATCGTTATTTCGTTGTAAGAAATAAATACTCAACATGTTTTTCAATTATTTATATAATTTGTGAACATTAGGGGTTAACGTTTCCCAGGCATTACTTAAAAAACGCAGTATGTATTGAGGTGCAGTGCACGTGAGTGTTACGCTGAAAAAAGCAGATGTAGATATATATTATAATTTTATTATAGCAATAAATTTGTTGTCGTTATGGCTTGAGTCTTGTCCATTTACTTGCACCTGATTACCATTTTCAGGGTCAAACTGACCCTGTTACTACTGATCCTTTTTAGTTACAAAAAAAAATTCGCGAAAAAAAATATTTTTGCAAAAAATTAAGTTTTATGAAAAAATCGAAACTTTTTTAATTTTTAATATTTTTGACTGAGAATTTATGTGAACACTGTCAAAGTATACCTAAATAATACAAATCTAGTCCTACTTTGTGCCAAAAAAAGGTATTTATTTCGCATTTCGACAAAGGTGATCTGTAAGGTGCAAAAAATCGTGATTCTTTCACATACATGAGTAAAGCGAAATTTTTTTATTATAAACAGTTTTTGGCACTTTTTTCACTTACAAAAATTTACAATTGACTAAAAAGTAAAATCAAAATTTTAGTAAATTTGACGTTTAGTACACGCATGGGTCACTTTGACCCTAATTCATTTTCAATCGCTTCTTAACAACGACTGATGACTCTGCACGCTATAGAAACTGTCTAAAACTGTAGTCGAGACATTGCACTATACTTGTAAGGCTACGGTACCGCAATTTGTTCAAACGCCTGAGCTCTATTTTTGGTAAAAATCGGTGACAGGGTAAATATGACCCAGTGTGTACTCGAAGGATTAAACGAGTAGGTGAATTTTCAATAAAAAAGATGTATTTTCCGCTGGATCGGGAAACCTGGTAATAACCGGGAATTTTTTTAGACCGGAAAATACGGGGAAAGGACTGAACTTATTTTTTGATCGTGAATTTGGCAAATTTGAATTTTAAAATTTTGGATATAAAACATTTTCATTCTATCAACTGTAAATATAAATAATTTTTAAATTGAATCTGTACTTCAAGTATTAAAAAGTGACCAATAATTGACTTGACAAAACGATTCTAAATCTGTTAAAATTTAAGAATTTCCAGATTTTAACGTTACAAATTAAACTGGTTCAATTCAAAAGTCTTAGTCATTAAAAAAATGTGAACTTCTGATTTAAAGTATATAAAATATATATTTTTAAATAACTACAATGAGTTTGTTATAAGAGTTGTAGTCTTGAATATTCAATTTTTAATCGATTAAATTTCGAATTTTTTAAATTAAGGAAACGATTTGATATATAATGTTTAGCAATATTTGACTGTTCATTTAATACGATTTAATTGAAAGCAAATATTTAAAATCAAACAATCTCAAACTGAATTGTTTGGCATAAAAAGTATTGAATCGTTAAAATTTCGAAGAACTTTTAAACTTTCAACGTTACAATTTTCATTGATCTTTTTTTTTTAATGTTTAATTTGTAAGTGAAGTTGTTGAAATTTGGTGTTTAAAGACGTCGGCAATTTTTGTGCCCACTGGGTAAGTACAATTATTAACACATTTTAAAATCGTACATATTTACGAATTGTTCAGTATATATGACTACATTTAAATACTTTTTCAATTAATTCTTTATACAAAAAGTTTTTGTTTTAAATGTTTTTATGTTATCATACGTAAATGAGTATAATATTATAGTTTATAAAAAGTATAATGGGTTATATTTATTTTGTTCATAACACATAACCAAAACAAAACATGGGCACAGGAAAATATATTTGAGAATCACTTACAAATAAACTGTGATTGATGGAAAATCCGACCCCTTTGACGTCAAAGGGGCCCTTAAATCGAGATCGTGATAGAAAATTCATATTTCAACATCAAATTAAAAATAGTAAGCAATATGTTAAACATATTTTATGGGCGTTTCGAAAATTAGAATTTTATATACTATAAGATCCATTTATTGGAAAAATGATATCTGACTTCAGAAAGAAGCTTATTCGGCTTCTCATATCGCCATCACGGCGTACTTCACGCACGACTGCGCATGACAGGCTGTCTGCGACGCACGCGTGCATCAATCCTGCCAATTGATGATTAGTCCTATAATAATCATCTAATTCAGTCCCAGATATATTTTTAAATCGAAATATTTCAAATTCCCTCATATGAAGAAAATAATAAAAATGATTAGTCTGCCATTTCCCGAAACAAAATATGAAAATTTTCCAAATACTTTTTCTTACTTTTTATATTTAAATGCTTTTTTCTTGAATGACGTAAGTAAAATTATAATTTTGACTTACTTATTTTTTATAACTGCAATTTGTAATTTTAATTGCATAAAATTTAGAATTACTGTCTAGAAAGTTGTTGAAGTATTTGCAGAAATGCATCTTTAATCTTTAATCGAATTTTTTTAACTTTCAGTATTTATTTTTTTAATAAGTTAATACATTTTTACTGTTTAATTGAATTTTGATCGATTTTATAATAATGTTCACACTTTCAAGTTGAAATAACAAGTTCGCGACGGCGCACTCACTTAGTCTCCCCGCTCCCCCTGACCCTCTCTGACCAACGCAGTCTCCCGCCATCAACACGTGTCAGTCCGTGTTTTTAGTGCTCAAAATCAAAGTTTCCCGCATTTTACTTCCGCTTTTTATTATAATATAGTTAAAGTGAAGTGTTTGCCGGTGTTGACGCTTTGGTTTTTTTGGATCAACGCAGATTTGACGTCAATTGCTTCTAAACCTAACCTTATTTTTAGAAATCTACCCAATCAAATAATAAAAACGATAATCTTTATTATTAACATGAGCAATTTCCCGAACTTGAATGAATAATCGGTTGTGTTTAACATAAGGCATAGCTTTAGAGCTCGCATATCACCGGCATGCGTGCGACCTTCACGCATGCTAGCGATATGCGTCGCAATTGACTGCACATATGTCTGCTCGGGTGATGGCGCGGCGTGCCATTACCCGAGTATACTCTACAGAGTTAATCTACAGAGTATCCTCATAGTATCCACATGGTATTTCTTCACTATGATGCAACAAAAACTAAAAAAACAGCAAAATCAACTTTTAAATTGGTGAAGTTCGGATTCTACGTTAAAATTCCCATTAGAAGGTCACGGAGTAATCGTAATAATTTGTTTGATAACGGTAAAAAGTAAACAAAATAGATAAGACGTATAACGCCTGTTGACTGCTACACTTCAAACTCCAAACTTCGAGCTATCCTATGAATCTTTTCGAATGTCCCTTTCTCCTACTTCTTTCCAATTTCGCAGTAAAATTTCAGTCACAACCACGTTTCACGACCGTAAGATAGGTGGTTACAGTCTGTAACGGAATCAATACGACAATCCAGAAAAAATCTCGTTCGCCCTAAGGACACGGAGCGGCCCGAGGACGACCGCCTTCTGCATTTTTCCCGCAAGTGGTTTAGCATATTGTTCACACGCAGGGATGCTTTTCAGGCTATTAACCAGTGAAAGGTTGGCACCTTTAATAGCGCCGATGATAAGGACGATTAGTGTAACAGAATATTCCGGGTACAATAGTCCCAACTCCCTTATAAGGTATACCTCTTTTTCTTTCCATTCTCCTTGGCTATGTTGCTTTTGTCAGCTGGTACCGAAAATTCGATAACGAACAACGATCGCTTTTCGAAGTCAAGAAGAATCACGTCAGGCCTCGAGTGTGCGACAGAAATAACTGTCGAGAATATAAGGTTCCAGTATATGCGGCACTTCTCATTCTCGGCAATTGAATTGATTTCCCTAGGAGCATTTAGAGGAGCGATATTAAGGATAATGCCGTAAGAGGGACAGAGATGGTAATAAAGCCCTCTTAATGCCGCATTGTGCCTCTGGATGTAGGTTGTTCCCGCATGAGTTGGACAACGAGATAGTATGTGTACCAAATGCTCGGAGTGCACATGGCACACCCTGCAGCTATCATCGGGAATGTCTGGGCTCAATACATGGCGACGGTATGTTAAGGTGGAAATTACACCGTCTTGACATGCCAAAATGAAACCCTCCGTGCCAGACTTCAATCCGGATGATTTAAGGAAAGCAAAAGTTAGCTCACACGACATTGACTGATCCTCCACATTTCTGTGGAAGATGCCGTGCATCCTCTTATCGAGGAGCTTTTCACGGCAGTTTTTCTCTTGTGCTTTCTTAATCCGGGCTTTCAGGAGTGAGTGCTCGAGATAAATAAGATTTGATGCATTTTGCTCACCCCTAATACTGAAGTTAATTCCGAGTCGCGGAACAGAAAACTTTAGATGCATGGTTTTGTTCATGTGCATTACCTTTCGTGTCCCGATATCAAGGGATCTGAGCTCGTTCTTCGTCCATGGTACCACTCCAAATGAATAGAGTACTACCGTGACGGGAAGAATGTTCGTTGCAGATACTTTGTTCCTCGCCGACAATTAGGAAGACCAAATCTGCCGGATGAGACTTTGTATCTGCTTCGGAGAGTATCCTTTATAGATGTCACATCCCGAATGCGGCTCTGTGGCACGCCCAGGTCTGTATAAGTCTCTCTAGCGCAAAGGTGTCATATAGCGCTTCTGTCGACGAGCTTAGGGTCTTCAGGGATGCCAAGTTTTCCTCGCTTCAAACAAACCTTGGTGCATTTCTCTAACCCAAATTCCATTCCTATTTCCTTAGTATATCGTTCGACAATCCCTAGAGCTAGATGTAGTTGCTCTTTGTTTTTAGCATAGATCTTAAGATCGTCTATGTAAAATACATGAGTGATCTTCTACTTTCGATGTGCAGGTTTGCCGTAAAAGTTCCCGTCGGAATGACGAAGTGCTAGAGATAGTGGCAATAACGTGAGGCAAAAGAGGAGTGAGCTCATGATGTGAGCATCAAACTCTCTATGCATCTCACGATTGGCGGATGAACCTTTAAGCTTTCCAAAAAACAGTTGATAAGTCTATGGGAGGTTGAATTGAAAGCTTTCCGGTAATCAATCCAGGCCATCGATGTGTCACGCTGGTAGTATGCTGCATCTTTGCAGACAATCCTATCATTTGCCCGAACAATCCTATCATTTAGGATAACTGTGAATATCTTATAGAGTGTATTCGAACAAGCGATTGGCTTGTAATTCTCCTGTCAGCTAATTTGCCTATTTTCGGCAGGAGTATTGTGTGCCCTTCCACCAACCACTCCGGAATTGGTGCTTCCGACTTCAAATATGAGGTGAAAATACGAGCCAAATGCTTCTTCCACTAGAAGGTCTTGATACCATCTGGTCCCGGAGGGGAATAGTTCTTCGTCCCTCTTAATACTTTCTTCACCTCCTCGGTAGTGATGGGTGGACATTATTCATCAGGTGTTATGAGGGCATTACACAGCTCCTTGAAGCTATTTATGTTATCTGAGTCTTCGTCCAGTCTATGCTGCACTTCGTAGACTTCTCTCAAAAATACTTCGACCTCCTCTGGTTTGGGCGGGTGGTCGACAGTAACTCTCTCTCCGCTCTGGACTTCTCTTAGCGTCAGATAGCGGTAAAATTCTTGCCAGATGTGATGTAGTCAATCACACACTGAATGCAGGACCCGTACTGTCTTGCCCAGCTTATCTTTACGGCGAGCTGATGCATTCGTCTTTTGGTCTTATGATTCGGTGAATAATATAGTAAAAAACTTTTAAATTCTGTGCATTTCTGAAATATGTAGAACTCATGTTTCATTTTCACTGGGTCCGCTTTCCACTGTGCCGACAACCTAGCGGTAGGAGAGTCGATATACTTCTTCAATACAGTATTTGACACGGGAGTAGGTTAGGTTGCCTACGAGAAGAGATCCCTATTGGGTATTCAGAAACGCCAACGCAATTCTTCGTTAAAATGCCGAATATTTACCTTAAGGACGGAACGATAGAAGGAAAAAGTCCTTACGGTCTGCAGGCATTGCCACTCCAGTTTCAGCTTTGCTGATGAGGCCTCTGAAGTCTTTTATTGCCTGATGGGTAATATGTTATTCTTGGCGCAGGAATACCAGCCTCTCACTCTCAAGGAACTTCAATCCGAAATGTTATTTCGGAGGATACACTTCTTAGCAGTCGCAATTCCCTGATGAGTTCAACGAAGGAAGATACGTCCCGCTTTGAAATTGAAAAGTGCAAAGTTCCAGAAAAGTTGAAGCTTCACAAAAGAAGCTAGCCTAAGATAATTCTGCTCAGAAAGCAGGTATCGAAGATACCGAAGTCTCACATGGAGAAAGTATTATCCGCTTGAAAATTGCGATCAGGGACAGCGAAGTAATTATGACAGTTCTCCCAATGTCTGCTCAAGAAGATCTCATGAGTATCGTAGAGAAAATTGGGATTTTGACCGGCTTCAAACTTCGCAAAGAAGACATTGAGGATTTCTTTCGCATTCCATCTAAAGCTCAGAACCAGCTGAAACCAGTAATGGTTTGTTTCTCTAATTATAGGGTTCGCTCTGACCTAATCTCTAAGATAAAAAAGGAAAAATCACTAATGGCCCACGTAATTGATTCTAACTTGAAGGAAGGGGTAGTCCGCGTGAACCAAAACCAATCAGTGAATTGTTTCTTACGTTTAGCGTCAGTCAAAGAAAAAATACGTTCTGGAAATTTCGACGGCAAGGCATGGATCTTCAGGAAATCTGTCTAGATCAGAAACGTAAAGGATTCTTCTTTTAAACCAGTGAGAGTCTACAGGAAGAGATGGATTTTCGCACCAAAAATAAGAAAATATTTTCAGGAAATAGTTCAATTTTCAATTTTAAAAAAGTCTTAATCATGAAAGAGAAGAAGTTTCAATTAAATTGTGGGAAATATCATGTAATTTAATTAATTGCACAAGAATATCCCGAATTTAACAGAGTACTATTTATTATATTTATTTATAATATTATTTCCAGGTACCCTTCCTGAACAATTATCACATGTTTCAAAAACTTGCGTAGGTTACATTGCTTATATTGCTAGCAAAATAATAAATAAAAACAAAGTGTTTATACGATGCAAAAAATTTATATTTTCCACCTTAAGCAGAATTTTCATCATCTAGCTCCATCTCCAAAGAACTCTATACTTTATTTTTATCCCAGTAGGGGCGGCTAGAACAAAAAAAAATAATTCGAAAACTCCCAGAAAATTGCTGGGGACGATTAGTATGTTGGGACTTACAGAACTTTGAAATTGTACAGTTGTATACTTATACATTTGTTTCATATTTGTTTCATATTTGTAAATGTACAAATAAACTTTTCCGTCAGTTTATAGATCAAAGGACCAAGCACAAAAATCATTTGCCTTTATTTTCTAAATATCCAGCAACGCAGCAGAAAAATATTTATTTACACATTTTTTTTATGATTAAGTAAGCAACTATCAAAAATCAGTTACACGTCCTTTCCTTTCCCAATCTCCATAACGAGTAGGTTCTGGACCCCTTGGCCCACCAACTTCGCCAGTTGCGGGATTCGTATTTTCTGGAAAGGGTTCTAAAGGGTCCTTTTCTTGATAAGGGTGTTTGCCCTCTTCATGTTCTTCGAGTTTCTCTGTAATTATAGTTATTACCAAAATTATCCATCACGTTCATTATCTACAACAATATTTAAGTTCAAATTAAAATTATTTCTTGAAAAAAAAGATCCTACTCCTTCTTCACTCCATTGGGAATTAAACCACAAAACTTCTGATTTCCGGGCAGGTGTTTTTCCAATTAAGCTATTAGAGGGATCAGAATAAGAACTCTTAATTCAAGAAAATAACGCTAATTTTTAGCTATGTGTTAATGGTACAAGTAATTATTTTTAAATAAATCTGCTATATCATCAGAGATGGTACCTTACCGACAGTAGATCAACCCTCTAAACCATGAAGGCAGAAAATCTACACAATGTCGATCAAGTTAAGAATCTTCAATAACAGAAAATGGTTAACGACTTAATCAGACTAGATGGAAAATAATATTTTCAAATTAAAACTATTTCTTGAAAAAAAGATCCTACTCTTTCTTCACTCCATTGGGAATCGAATCACAAAACTTCTTATTTCCGGTCAGGTGCTTTTCCAATTAGGCTATTAGAGAGATCAGAATAAGAACTCTTAATTCAAGAAAATAACGCTAATTTTTTACCCGGTTTCAAACATTTTTCAAAGTTAATGAAATTTTAAAAAAACGAACACTAAAGCTAAAATATTTTTTATTTAAAGTAATCAAAACTGAGCTAAACTTTAAAAATTTAAGTTTAATAATATATTATGCACCTAGCGGGAAAAGAAAATGTCATGATTTCTGCCCTATTAAATTTCGAATAAAGGAAGCATAATTTACGGTAATATTACAGCTAATTTATGTTGACGTAGCATAAATTGCACAAAATTCAATATAAATATGTCTATTAATTTGCAGAAATTTATGGAGATGTTCGGTCATTCATGGTGATTTTACAGTTAAGTATGGTAACTTGCCATAAATTATCCAAAATACAATTTTAAACATTTCCGAAAATTTATGACATTTTTGGTAATTTATGGCAATATTACAGGTAATTGATGGAAACCAACCATAATTTGCCCAACAATAAATTTAAATGTGTCTTAATCTCCGGAAATTTATAGAAATTTTCGTACATTTATCGTAATTTTACAGTTAAATATGATAATTCACGATAAATTACTCAAAATTAAATTTTAAACATTTTTATCAATTTTCGAAAATTTATTAATTTTTTTATCATTTATGGTAAATTTAAATATGGCAAATTGCCATAAATTACCAAAAATTCAAATTTAAACATTTTTATGATTTTCCGGAAACTTATGAAATTTAATGGTAATTTATGGTAATATTAAAGGTAATTTATTGCAACTTTCCATAAATTGCCCAAAATTCAATTTAAAACATTTCCGGACATTTATGAGACCTTTGGTATTTTACGGTAATATTATAGGTAATTTATGATATGTTACCATAAATCATCCAACATTTAATTTTAAATATTTTTATAAATTTCCAGAAATTGTTGGTAATTTATGTTAACTTATCATAAATTTTCCAAAATTCAATTTAAAAATGTTTATATATATATATATAGACATTTTTAGTCCTTTATGGTAATTTTACAGTTAAATATGGTAAATAAAGATTTTTCTGTCATAAACAAATTTCACGCAACTTGTTTTACCTTCAAACCAAAAGAATGGCAGCAAAAGAAATTATCTTCCAACAAAAAAGTTAAACTTTCTACGAAAGAGATGCATTTTCAACTAAAAATATGAAACTTCAACAAAAAAAAATGATTTCTTAACAAAGTTGTTCATCTAAAATTTTCAAACAATATAGTACTTGAATCTTCAAGCAAAGAAGATTAATTTGTAAACTGTTTAACACCAACATATTCATTTTAAACCAAAATTACATTTTCTTCGAAATAGTTGAATTTTCATCAAAACGTTTAATTTTTGAACCAAACAGTTGTATTTTTATGCAAGGTGTAAATTCGATCAAATTGTTGAATTTTTTAATGAAAAAGACAAATTAAACGAATACTTCAATTTTTATCCAAAAAGATTTCAGTTTGATTTTTCAACACCGAAATACAAGTTTTAAACAGGAAGTAAATTACTTGAATTTCAACCAGAACGGACGAAATTTGAACAAAAATTGCTGAATTTTCAACCAAACAGTTGTATTTTCAACCAAACACTTGTATTTTCAAGTAGATAGGCAGGGGGTTTCTGGACAAAGATTCCTACCTTACCGACTTCGAGAAGCTTCTACCTGCAATGGTTCGCGTCCGTGCTAAATTTTGCGGAAAAGTGGTTTATGCCCGTGCTAAACTTTGAGAAGATTCTCGAAGGGCTGTTATGACTTCACAGAATAATATTACGTAATTTTGCCTAGGACAAATTTGCAAAAACAAGATTCCAGGTTATCACGTGCCTGTTCCAAGGTTATATAAGACAAACGAGGATGAATGATTTATTGCTTCATTCCAGATAATACTTTGAATTATAAAATTTCTTTATTTATTTGATGCGCATATAACTCGTGAAAAAATATTCTTAAGCAATCTAGAAATTTCTAGAATTTTAAGACAAAGAAGGAGATACATTTATAGGTAAAGAGAACAAAGAAATACATGAATATAGTTTTCAGAATATTCTTGAAGACGTCATCCAATTATACTGCGCAATTTTTCATAAACAACTTTAAAGTTATTTTAATGCTGCATTACATTTTGCGTTGCAACATTATATCCCACACTTGTGGACTATAATGTAGAATCTTCTAGAACAATGTGCCATCATATGGTGCAATTTCAGGAAATATTGTGCAAAAGTCTCCTAAAAATTACTTCCTTCTAGATAATACATTGAATTGAAAAATGTCTTTATTTACACCAAACTCTCGCTTTCAGTCACTCCGTTCTCAGCCTTACTAGAACTGCTGGCTCCTGCAGTTTCTCAGGGGAGTAGGGCGAGAGCGGTTGCGACATTATATATTTAGAAATATATTCCAATTGGAAACGAGTCAGGCGGCCCTCACTGTTTATGTTTCTATTCCCCGAAATCAGTCCAAGGCAATTTGAAGGCAACCCCTGACATTTTACTGAAAGCAAGAGTTTGGTGTCTTTGATCCGTATAAGCTTCTCGAATGTTCTCGGTGGGTCTGATATTGTCCAATGAACCATGACTTTGAGTGTAGCATGCGTTCAACAGAACTGTTATCAAAGTTACTAATTTACTCATTTCCTAAAATTTAATAAATTTCTAAAAAATTTCATGAATTACCATAAATTTAATAGATTTCCAAAAATGTCGATGAGTTTTAATATAAAGCCGTTTCACATCGAACTTTTTTCAGTAGATTCCAAATCACCATCAGAGCAGCAGTAAAAAAATTCTGCAATCAATTGCGAGCATAAAACTAAACTTTTGTAGAGGACACCTACCAAACAGCACAAAGGATCCTCACTAGAGCAGGAGAATCATGTCTATCATGAACCAGACATATAGTACACTTTATTGATGTAGAAAATAAAAATAAATAAAATATTTAAGTGGATTAGTTTTTGTACGAAAAATATCCGAATATTAAATAACATGCCAAAGTATTTAGATTTGCCTGTAGGTCAAAAAATGTATGTTCAATCAAAATTGGAATTTTGAAAGAACAGATAGAATGCAGTAACAAGATTTAGAATCAGCATTTAAGATTCGAATAAGAACCGGATGTGTAGAGAATTTAAAACCTAAAGACCTTAAACATTTTAGGGAGGATACAAAATCAATGGTGGTTCGATGAAGAAAAAAAATATTTTTAAAAAAGATGGTAGCTTCAAAGTCAGCGTTTCTTTTGTGTGAAAATTAAAAGCCTTAGTAAACGGTGAAATGGTAGAACATATTAAATACATAACCATTAAAAGAGCAGAACTCTGCTGTCAACTGCTGTCAGTGCGTGGTACGGCGAAAATATATTAGATCAAATTTTACTGAAAGTGGAAGTTTTATATATACTTGATAGTAAATTTCAATAAATATTTGTTTATAAATTCTGATGTATCAAAATTTATTGATTTATGACGATTCTCCATCCGTCATAATAAAAAATGATGATGTTAAGGATCATGATAATGATGAGGAGGATGATACTGATAAGGAGGAAGATGATGCTTTTTTAACAAGAGCAAATGGCTGAAAACGTAAATAATTTACAAGAAATTATTTCAATTGTTAATGAAATGCGAGAGTTTGATTTATAGAGATAAGAAAAGTTTTTTTCATATATTCAATCTGCTTATTTTCAAGTATAAAATGTACTGAGTTTTTGGAATAAAAATAAAAGAATCTTGTGTACATGTGTTTTTCTCAGAATTCCTTGTCCTTATAATATTAATAATAAGTGCGAATAGTAGATATGCGAATGGATATATCAGGTTGCATTGAATAAAATACACCATTTTATGTTTTTCTTTATTTTAAGAGACTTGTATGTACAGTGTAGACACCTTAGAATTCCTTTAGATTTCTTTTTCTGAAACTTTTCATTCCAAATTTGGTATGCATATGATTACGTTTTCAATCCAACAAACTTTGTGATAATTTTTCCACTTCACTCGTCTTTCATTAGCCCCAATTCTTTTATATTTTTTAGTGCTATTTCGTCAATATTCTCTAGAGGATAATCCGATGTATCAAATTTGTGAATATCCCGCCTAATAAAATCATACATGTTTAGATCGGTGAAATGGTATATGAGACTATCAGTAGTTGTAATAAATCATAGGTTGAGATACCTTTGAGAGATCGAGAACAGCAAATCCTACATAAATTATTTTATTGAATTGAACTTGGACTCTTTTTGATTCCATAATGACGATATCTTCTTCGAATATGGTGCAGCTATGAAACTTGGGCCTGGCAATGGGCCTGGCAATTTCACAGACTTGCACAATATTGCGCGATCTTGCATCATATGATGGAACATTGTTCTAGAACTTTCTACATTATAATCCACACGTGTGGGATATAGTATTGCATCAAAAAATGTAATGTGTCATTAAAATAACTTTAAAGTTGTTTACGAAAAATTGCGCAGCATAATTTGATGACGTCATCAAGAATATTCTGGAAACTTCGTTTTAAAGTTCTAGAAGTTTCCACACTGCAGAGTTGCACCGTACAGTTTTCGCGCCGTATTTTCCATCCCATTTTGTTACCAATCTGACATCTCTCTATTTTTAAAAATTTTTCTCGAAATCATTACTAAACATGTTTAGTTTTTCTGTGTTTAAGACAATATACTTTTTTAGCCAGGCTTTTTGTTCAAACTTTAGAATCCTGTGAATTTTGGATACCTTTAGTCCCAAACTCAAATACTTTTTCAAATTTATGTAGTGGACTACATCTTGTTCCTTTGACAAGAAGCTTGTTATCATTTTTGGTATTTTGCATGAGGAATTAGAGGGTGCAAAGTGCTCTGGAGCCAAAGGCAAATCTGTATGAAAATCATGAAACTCTAGGATACTCCAAATCTACCTCAAAAGTGTAACCTATTGGTGAATCATCCGGAATGTTTTGTAAATTGATATCTTGATCAAGTACCTATTCGAAACCACCAAAAGGTAAACATTCGCTCATTGCTGCACCATACTGATTGTCAATATAAAAATGATGGTTCGCTTCGATTAAAATCTGATCCCATAAATTGGTTATTCGCTTTGGCTTATCTATTTGAACACTGCCCTACACTGCCACGATTACCTCTCTTAATAAAAAGAACCATCTCAGAATCAGTTAATAGTTTAAGTTCAATTTCGCAAACACTTATACACAACTCATTCATTTTTTCAAATTTTGGAATATCTTCAAGAGTTACAGGAAACGAGATTCCATCGTGTTTTAATAGTGTATTACAATGGGGGTAGGAATTGATTCGACTTCTGTCATTGTCGAAAGGACAAAGAGCAGCAATTACCGAGTAGTTGAAATCATTATTTTGGATATTTATAACAGCTTTATTGTCTCTGATAAATTTTGGTAAATCATTAAATTGTAATATACAAGAATTTATAGGTAAATATTTATTGAAATTTACCATCAAGTTTATAATTTCTGATAATGACAATCCTGAATCCGTTTCTTGAAACTCTACCACTTTCCCTAAAATAAGATATAATATATTTTCGCCGTACCACGCACTGACATCAGTTTCACTGTTTACTAAGGCTTTAAATTTTCCCGCTAAAGAAACGTGGACATTCAATCTGCCATATTTTTTAAAAATATTTTTAATTCGACGAACAATCATTGATTTTGTATCTATCAGATAATATTTACCAGGTGTATACATATGAAACCGGTATTGCCATTTAGCGGCCAGTAGGCACACTTGTAGGCACTGTCGGAACTTACCATTTGTGCTAATTGGCG
>NC_046657.1:149976620-149978503 GCF_010883055.1 Belonocnema kinseyi
CGAGGGCGCATACTTTGAATAAAATATTTGTTATCATTCTCTTGAAATAAATGTGTATTTTTCTTGAAAAAATACCGGTTTCATATGTATACACCTGGTAAGGTCTTTATGTTTTAAACTTACTACACATCCGGTTCTTATTCGGCTCTTAAAGGCTGATTCTAAATCTTGCAACTGTATTGTTTTTTTGTTAAAATTTCTAATACCTTCTCCCTTTTTTCCCGTTTCTTTCAATTTAATTTTCAATTCTTTCAAAATTCCAATTGTTGATTTAACATGCATTGTTTGGCCTACAGACAAATCTAAATACATTAGAATATTCTTCAATATTCGGATATTTTGCGTACGAAAATTAATAAACTTAATTTTTTAATTATTTTTCTTTTCTCCATCAATAAGGTATATGCATGGTCCATGATGGAGATGATTCTTCTGCTCTGACCAGGATCCACTTTTTCGGTCCGGTGTTTGTCCTCTACAAAAGTTTAGTTTTATGCTCGCAATTGACTGCTGAATTTTTTAGCTGCTGCTCTGATGGTGATTGAGAGGTGCAGAAAAAAAGTTTGATGTGAAACGACTTTATATTAAAATTTACGGGAATTTTTTGAAATTTATGAAAATTTTGGGAAATTTATGGATATTGTGGTAATTTATGGAACTTATGGTAATTTATGAAAATTTATGACATTTTTTGGGATTTATGGTAACTTCTAGACATTTTTGGAAATTTATGGAAATTGACGGAAAGCTACCGATAAATTTGATAACAGTTTTGTTGAACGCATGCTAAACTAAAATCCAACGTTTATTGGACAATCTCAGTGGTTCCGAGAATATTCGAGAAGATTATATGCAACAAACAAATACAGACATTTTTTAATTTAATGTATTATCTAGATGGAAGAAATTTTCTGCAAACTTGCACAATATTGCGCGATCTTGCATCATATGATGGAACATTGTTCTAGAACATTCTACATTATAATCCACACGTGTGGGATATAATATTGCAACAAAAATGTAATGTGTCATTAAAAAAACTTTGAAGTTGTTTACGAAAAATTGCGCAGCATAATTTGTTGACGTCATCAAGAATATTCTGGAAACTCCGTCTTAAAATTCTAGAAGGTTCCAGACTGCAGATGAATATTTTTGACGAGTTATATACGCATCAAATAAATAATTCAATGCATTATCTGAAAGGAAGCAATAAATCATCCTCAATTGCGCAATATTATTCTGTGATGTTATCAGACACTTAGAGAATATTCTCAATAGAATATCCAAAAACGATTTCAGTTTGATTTTTCAACACGTATTCCGTTAAAAATTCCTCGTTTTTAGTTCAAAGTTCCATTTTTTGGTTGAAAATTCATCTTTCTTGGTACAAATGTGATTTTCTTGGTTGAGAATGTATTCTTTTTGGTTAAAAAAAAATTTGTATCGAAATTACTTTTGAACAAAATTGCTTTATTTTCCACCAACTATTGCTTCTTTAATCTAAGAAATGTGCAATTTCTACTAAAATAAATTAGGCTTCCGTTTCCGGTACCGATCGCGAAAGAACTCTTTTTGTCAAGTGGTGTATTTTTGGCTTTGGTAGAGGAAATAAGGGTGAGTGGATGCAGAAAAGGCAGAAAGTGCGGAGATCGAGTGTAAAGGAAGAAGGGTGAGTGAAGGCAAAGGTGTGAAGGGTGAAAATGAGTGGTTTGAGGTGAAAATTTGGAGCGTGTGAAGTTTATGAGGTTAGAAGTGAAAAAATAGTTGCTTGGTCAGGGGCACAAGAGGTAGGAAATAAAGGCGGGAAACGTCACAGAGCTTTGGGTAAGGTAGGATGCCGACGACGCGAAGTCCACAAACTGGCGCCAGAGGGCAAAAGTTAC
>NC_046657.1:149978603-149979623 GCF_010883055.1 Belonocnema kinseyi
TGCATATATTTTATAGCCGACTGACATGAGAGTGATCCCTCTGTATTCCTCTACCTTCTTTCCTTCCCCTTTCTTGACAAGCGGTACCACCAGTCCCTTCGTTCACTCTTCCGGCCAACCTTCCCCTTTCCATACTTTGTTGCAGATCTTCTACATCCCATCCCTAATCCCTTCTCCAAACTTCATCGCTTCGTTCTCCATCCCATCTTCTCCCGTCGCCTTGTTTCTTTTTAACCTATTTATTGCTTCATCCACTTCTTTTCTTGTTATCTCGTTCCCTTCCTCCATTTTTCCTCGAACTATCCTACACTTTTCCCCTTTGATCTTATTCTTCTCTCCCCCTAATAGACCCTTAAAATAATCCGTCCATTCCTCCATTTCTGTTTCTTCGTTAACGCCCTTCCTTTCCCCTCTATCCCTATTTATCACATCCCACACCCTACATTCTTTGATGGCTTTTCTACCTCTGCTTTATATTCTTCCTTTCCCCTCTGTCTTTTTATTCCCAGCATCTTCTCATGTTCTTTTTTCCTCCTGTTATACTCCTCCTTCTCCATTTCCCCTCTTCTCCATTTGCTCACACACTCTTTTATTCTCTCTTTACTCTCCCAGCATTCCTCGTCCCACCAGCCTCTCTTTCCCCCTACACTTTCTTCATTAATACCCAGCTCATACTTTATCTTTTAAATGGACCCCTTCAACCTTTCAACTAACGAGTCTATTCCCTCCTCTTTTTCATACCTAACCTTCTCCTTTTCCATCTTTTGTTTAAACTCGTTTAATTTATCTACCCCCCAAGATTCCCATTTTCGTGTTTATTTTGCACCCTTTTTCCTTTCTCCCTCTGCCGCGCTTACTGACGCCTCTTCTTAGCGTAACTATGACCGGGAAGTGCTCGGACCCTATCTCATTCCCTAACTTCATACTCCCTATCATATACCGCATTCTTTCTTCAGCCAGGATATAGTCTATTACTGTTGCTCCCTTTCCTATGAATGTGATCTCCCCTTCCTCATCTCC
>NC_046657.1:149979723-149998694 GCF_010883055.1 Belonocnema kinseyi
TAGTAGTTAAGTTAGACTAAGGATGGAATTGTAAATATATGTACAGGGAGCGGTGGCCCTCAAACCCGTAAAAGGGAGAGATTAAATACATACATACATACTAAAATAAATTAAGTTTTAAATTAAAATGAGAAAATTAAAAAAAAATAGATGAATTTTCATCTAAAAAAGATTTCAGTAGACTTTTCAACACCAAAATATGAATTTTAATCAAAAAGTAAATTTTCTGTGAAAATAGTTGCATTTCCACCACAAAAAGATGAATTTTCAACAAAACAGTTTAATTTTCAACCAAAAAGGACGAATTTTCAACAAAAAAAAGACGACTTTTTAACAAAACTGTTGAACTTTCAACCAGATAGTTGCATTTTTATCCAAGAAAAATGCAAGTTCTATTATAATATTTGAATTTTTTAATTATGAAGAAAAATTTGTAACAACAAAGAATTAGTTGAATTTATATCTGGAAAAGATTTCAGTTTGTTTATAACACCAAAGTATGAATTTTAGTCAAAAAATACATTTTCTACAAAAATAGTTTTAGTTTCAACCTAAAAAGACGAATTTTTAGGAAAACAGTTTAATTTTCAATCTAACAGTATAACTTTTTGACAACATTTTTTTATTATTTATTTTTTAAGTTTTATTTATTTCTTATCATCTATTTAGTTAACAAAAAAATTACAACATAAATTACGAAAAAAGAATTACTAACAAGAATATTATATTAGGGTTAAGACAAAACTTCATTTTCTCAATTTCCCAATTTTTCATTTTTCCAGACCATTTTATTCAAATACCAGAATCATAAACTTGTGACATCTTTGAACAAAAATCTTTTATAACCGAAATAAAATAGTTTAGAATTATAAGTTAAATTATCATTTAAAAAAATGAAATTTCTTCTAAAATAGATGAATTTTTATTAAAAAAACGATTCAGAAAAATACAATTTTTCAACAAAAAAATTAATTTTAAAGCGAAATAAATTAATTAGTACAAAAAAATTATTTAACAAAAGAGAAGAAATTTCAATTAAATTGTTGAATTTACAAGGCTGAAAAGACGAATTTTCCACAAAATAGTTTCAACCAAGAATATGGTTTTTCAACAAAATAGTTTTTCTACAAAAAAAAAGACTAATTTTCAACCAAACAGTTAATTTTCTTCCAAATTCTTGAATTTTTGAGCCGAAAACATGTATTTTCCACAACAAAAAAAGGTAGTGACTAAAGAAAAAACATGCAATCTAATTGTTGAATTTTCAAGCCTAAAGACATATTTTCGACAAAGCAGTTGAATTGTTAACCAATCAGTTAAATTCTCAATAAAAAAGTTAAATTATCAACTAGAATTATGAATCATTAACCGAAAAAATGATCTTTCAAGAAATTTGTAACTAAGTAGTTAAATTTTCAACTTAGAAAGATGAATTATAAAGATTAATTTTCAACAAAATAGTTCAACTTTTAAGAGATCGATTTTTAACTAAAAATATAAATTTAAATAAAGATGATTTAAAAAACTACGAATTTTTCAACCAAAAAGAACGACTTTTTAATAAAATAGTCCTAAAACGGATGCATTTTGAAGAAAATTGATTTGATAAATACCTATTGGTGTTTTTTCACGCAATTTCTTTCTGAACTCCTTCAACCTCGCACTTTCTTCGCCAGTTTTGGTTGCCAAGAATCTTGGGCTCACTGATAATAATTAAAACACGATGTCTATTAGTGCAAAAACTTTATGCATCTACAAATTTTATAGAAATATTGTTATAACTTTTCAATTCTATAGTCACAAGTCACAAGTAGTTTGAAACTAACCACTAAAAAGATGTAGAAATCCTCGTTCGGTTGGAATTAATCGACTAATTAAGTGTTGTGCCATTTTTAATTCTAAACTAAATAATTATTATTGAAAAGAATTTTTATAATGTTCAATTAGAGGTTAGAATCACTAGAATATCTTACAAATTTGGAGTTAATCGTAAAAAATGTAGGTAATTGTAATTTTAGAATTAATTCATAGTTTGATTCGCGTGAAGGACAAAACTAAATAACATGTAAATAATAACACAATAACTGGTATTCTCGTCTTTTAATAAGAGATTTTATCAAATTGATCACACAGAGTCACAACCAAATCTTTGATACGATCAGGCTGACACGGACAGTCTTCTTCTTGTTTCACGAAGTCAGAGAGAGATCGCGCGGCGATAGAACGCGCGAAATTCAATTCTAATAGTTCTAATTTATACACTTATTTGTTAAAAAAAAAAAAGATTAATTTTCAAACAGTTGTATTTTTAACCAAAAAAGTTTAATATTTTACAAAATAGAAAAATGTTCTATGAAAAAAAATTATAGTCAAATAATTGAATTTTCAACCAAACCAGAGGGATTTTTAAGGAGTAATATATAATAGTCGATAATTGAACAAAAAAATATTTTTAATTTTGAATAAAAAAAAAAGATTTGATATCATTCACAGAGCCGAATTATGTATAAAATAGTTGAATTCACAACCAAAAACTTTTTCGTTTTAAACCAAACATTTGCAATTTTAATATAAAAAATGACAAAGTTCTATAAAAAAATAAACATTTTTATATTAAAAGAGATTAATTTTCAAACCAAAAAAGACGAATTTTCCTCAAAATTACTGAATTTACGACCAAAAAATATTTTTCGAGTCCAATATATAAAAAATGTAGTCAAATTATAATTTGAAAGATAAAATAATGTTTAATACAAAATAAAAAATCTTAAATGACGATTTTCGAATTTAGTTTATTTATTTGCCTTAAGATTAAATGAAGATAATTTTTCTAGGTTTCGAGATTTTAGATATGTCGAAAAAGTATCTAGAAAATTTGTAAGAAATTATTTTTTTATTGGACAGGATTTTACTCAATTTTAGGAAAAATTTTAATATTTACAAATATATTTAAATCTTTTTGACGTTAAACAAGTATAAGAATATTTTATAAATATTCGAAAAACAATCAGTTTTAAAATATTTTTAATCTCTTCAAAATTCAAAAATTTTCGAAATATCTTTTAAACTGAATCGAATTACTTCTAAAATTGTTTTAAAATTTTTTGGTTTTATTTTTCAATATTTTGGAAATCTTCCCAGGTCTTACAATCTTTCTAAATATTGACTTACTTCGTAATCTTATCAAATCTACATTTTGCTTGAAGTTTCTTTTTGCAATTTTTTAATATTTAAAAAAATTCTTAAAAACTTCCCTAAAATTTTGAAAAAAATTGCGCTCATATCTTACAAATTTTGTTTTGATCATTTTAGAAATCTTCGGTAATGTTTTAAATTTTCTTCAATAATCTCTTCAAATTACTTTAAAAAAAAGGAATCTCTTTAAAAATTCCAGGAATCTTTAGACAATTTTTTTATTATATAGAATGTTCAAAAAATGTTGAAAAAACAATAAAAATTGTATTTCGGATTCTTCAACGATCTACATTTTATTTTGAGGTTTTTAATTTATTTTTTTTAACTTCTAAATATATTTAAAAATTATTCTAACTTTTCCTAAAACTTTGAAGAAATTCTGAAAAATGACAAAAAATATTTGAGAAACTTTATATACAGTTGTTCGCAATTTCTAAAATCGTTGGGAATATTTTTTAATCTTTTTAATTATAGTCATAAAATAAATATTTTGAAATAAAAAATTATTTGAAATTCTTAATCTTACAAAATTTTTGTATTTTCTTAAAGTTTTTTGAAATTCTTAAAAATCTTCAGAGTTTTCTATTCCAAATCTATATATTTGTTTTATTTGTTAAAATAATTTCAAGTTTAAAATTATTTTTGTAATTTTTCAAGATAAAGCATAAATCACTTTTAATACATATTTTTTCAAATGTCAAGTAGTTTTCGAAATTTTTGAAAAAAATTTGTAATATATATTAAAATGATTTGAATTGTTTTTAAATATTTTCTTTAAATCAATTTATCAAAATAAAAAATAAATTTAAATTTGCCCTAAAATTCTAAGAAAAAATTCAACATTTTATTTCAAAATCTTAGAAAATCTACATTTTGTACAAAATGACTCAAACCCTTTTTTGATAATTTTGAAAATCTTTCATAATGTTTGAAAATCTTTTTAAATATTCTCTTTAAATTATTTAAAAAAAAGGAATCACTTCAAAAACTCAGCAATCTATTTAAAAAATTGGTTATTATCTTGAAACAATTTTGGAAATCTTTGGAAATTTTTTTAAATCTTTTTGAATTTCTTTTAAAATTAATTTAAAAAAATAAGAAATCGCTTTCATTACACTCAGGAATTTTAAAAACAATTTTTTATTATCTTGAAACTTTAAAAAATTTGAAATAACTTCAAACTTGTATTTGGAAATGTTCAAAAACCTACATTTTATTTTGAGTTTTTTCATACTTTTCATGCTTTTTCAATATTTAAATTATTTTTCCAATTTTTTAAAAACTTCTAAATTTTGAAATTATTTAAAGAAAACATTTTTTATAATGTTGAAACATTTACAAATTTTGAAATAACTTCAAAATTGTATCTCAAAATTTAAAAAAATCTACATTTTATTTTCAATTCTTTTCAATATTTAAATTATTTTTGAAATTTTTTGAAAACTTCTAAATTTTGAAATTATTTAAAATAAAGTTATGTTTTTATCTGGAGACTTTAAAAAAATTTTAAATAACTTCAAAATTGTATTTTCTAATCTTCAAAAACCTACATTTTATTTTGAGTTTTTTCATACTTTTATACTTTTCATACTTTTTCAATATTTAAATTATTTTTCCAATTTTTTCAAAACTTCTAAATTTTGAAATTATTTGAAGAAAACATTGTTTTATAATGTTGAAACTTTTACAAATTTTGAAATAACTTCAAAATTGTATCTCAAAATTTTTAAAAATCTACATTTTATTTTCAATTCTTTTCAATATTTAAATTATTTTTGAAATTTTTTGAAAACTTCTAAATTTTGAAATTATTTAAAATAAAGTTATGTTTTTATCTGGAGACTGTAAAAAAATTTTAAATAACTTCAAAATTGTATTTTCTAATCTTAAAAAATCTACGTTTTATTTTGAATTTTTTAAATTCTTTTCAATAATTAAATACTTTTTGAAAACTTCCAAATTTTGATATTATTTTTAAAATTATATAAAGAAATTTTTTTATTATCTTGAAACGTAAAAATTTTGAAAAAACTTGGAAATCTTCAAAAATCTACATTTTATTTTTAGAGTTTTTTCAATTCTTTTCAATATTTAAATTATTTTGTTGAAAATTTTTGAAAACTTCTAAATTTTGAAAGTATTCCATTTTTTCTAAAACTGTTAGCAAATTCCGCAAGATTAAATCATAAAATAAATTTTATAAAATGAAAATTTATTAAAAATTTGCCACAGATCATTTTAAGCTTAAAATTATTTTTGTATATTTTCAAAAAGTTAAAAGTCTTATGTAATATTTTAAAATTTGGATAAATATTCTGTTTAAGTTAATTTTTTAAGACAAAGCATACTTTTAATATATATTTTTCCAAATTTTAAGTTATTTTGGAAATTATTGAAAAACTTCTTAAAATATTTTAAAATGATTTGAATTATTTTTAAAATTTTATAATCTTAAAAAATTGAAAATTATATTGGAAATCAAAAATGATAAATAATGATATAATATAACAACGAATAAAATAATAATAATAAAATCAAATTTATCAGAGTAAGAAATTAATTTCAATTTTCCTTAGAATCTTTAGAAACAATTCGAAACATTTGATTTTTAATTTATTCAATACTTTAAATATCTTTTGAAATAATTCGAAGTTTTTCTAATATTTGTTAAAATCCTGCAAAAAATAATAAAAAGTTATAATCATCAAATAAAATGATTTGGAAATTTTTATTTTCATACTAAATTGATGGTGCAAATACAATTTTTATTTTTAATAATATTATTGAAATATAAATTTAATTAAAACAACTCTTCAAATCTCTTTAAAACTTCGAAAATTCTTAAATATTTTATAAAATGATTCGAATTATTCCTAAAAATATCTCGAAATCTTCCGGATGCGTTTTCCAGAATATTTTTGAAATATTTCGTAATATTTTTAAATATTCTCTGAAAATTAATTTTTCAAGCAATATTAAGAAAATGTATTATCTTAAAACTTTTCAAAATTTGGAAAAAACTTCAAACTTGTATTTTGAAATGTTCAAAAACCTATATTTTATTTGAAGTATTTGGAAATATTTTTTAATTATTTAAAATTCATTTAAAAATCATTAAATATATTTAAAAATGACACAAATTTTTCATTATAACCTCATTATTATATGGTCAAGGGGTTGGAAGAGTCATTTTTAAATTTGAGTCAATAATTAAAAACATAATTGTTGCCTTTATTATTAAAGACTAATTATAATTTTAAATATTCTCTTTTGGAAATTATTTTTTAGAATTAAAATTTCTCATTCAGAAATTTCGATTTAAAACATTCCAGATAATTCAAAAGAACAAACTGAAAACATCTACTTGAATAGTCTAGGAAAAAAATGAACTGCGATTCGAGATTAGCCAAACTGTTTTTCTTCCGCAGAAATTTATTTAGTTGAATAAATACTTACCTTCTACCTAATTTTGCTCATCAAATAAATAAAAATAAATATATTTAAAAAAATAAAAAATATGCTTTCACGTTCGTTAAATCATGTTCGTCATATTCGCTTAAAAAACGGATTCAAGAAATTTATGACAAGTTTGTTACTCAAGTTTTACAAAATTATATTTTATAATAAATTATTTATTATAATTAAATATAATAAATAATAAATATTTTTCAGGTGTCTTGGCTAGAGCAGAGGTCAAGAAACAGGAATCCGTACGAATGAAAGAATTTCACGAAAAACTGCGTGCAGATCGTCTGCCTCGTAAGTTCCAAAGCACAGCTTTAAATATTTCGATTGAAATTTTGTTTTCTTCAAAAAATTATTTTCATATCGAAAAAAATAATTATAAATCAGAAATTTTCTGTCAGGACCATTTTTTGGACTATCTTTTGACAGTTTTCGGTAACAAATAATAATTATAAAATCATACTAAAAAAATTTTTTAATCCACTCAGAATTGTTTTAATTGTCAATAAAATCATTCAATTTTTATGGATTAGGATTATGGAAAAATTGTTTGAAATTTTTTTTGCATTTACATCGTTCGTGTAGTTTTTCGATTTTAGCAAAAATCATTTTTTAAATTTTAATTTAAGAAACAAAATTTTTTTTAAGATTTCTCGGAAAATGTTTAATGATTTTTTATTTTACAACATTTTCTTTGAGAGGAAAATTTAAAAAAATTTCAAAACACTAAAAGGTTTTGCATGATTTTTTAAAGTTGTGGGAGAACTTTGAATCATTTAAAAATTTTTTTGTTAATTCCTGGAAATATTTCAAGTTATTTTTTATTTTTTTCAATAATATTGTAAAGAATATTTAAAATGATGTTAAAAAATTAGGAAAGTTTTCTAAAATTATCAAAAACGAATCCAAAAGATTTCAACACATTTTTAGGGAATAATTCCAGTAGTTTTAAAAGATGTTTAAGAATTTACGAAGTTTTAAAGAGTTTTTAAAACAATTTATTTTTGTTTTTGCAAAGTATTAGAAAAATTGTGAATTATTTTAAAATATATTTCAAGCATATTTTAAATAGATTAAGAAATGATTTAAAATTCTACAAAATTTAGAGTAATTTTAAAAAAGGTAGGGTTTTCAAGATTTCAGAACAAAATTTTTGATTTTTAAGATTTTAAGGAAAATTTTAATTAATTAATTATTATTTTTTTTTTTTTTTTTTTTTTGATAAGTGTATTTAAAAATATTTTAAGACATTTCAAATGATTCCCTTGAATATTGAAAAATAATGTCGAAGATTTTAAAGCAAACTTTTTTAATTTTGCAAGATTACAAAATTAAGATCACAAAATATTATTTTTTGATTAAATAAAAAAATTTATTTAATGACAAGAAATTGCAATATAAAGCAATTTTCAAACAAACACTAAAATTTTCCACTAAAAGTGATCAATTTCCAAAACAAAACATAAAATGGAATTTAACCTTTTAATTAGAAAAAATTAATTTTGAACCAATGAAAAATTAAATTTTAAGATAATAGTTCAATTTTCATCCTAATTGATAAATTTTCAAATACAATGATAACTCTTCAACTGAAATAGGTAAATTTTCAACAACAAAATATATCAATCAAAACTTAAATTATTAAATTTTAAATAAAAAAAGTAATGTTTAAACAAACTCAAGAATTTTCAAATAAAACAACTAAAACTATGAAATAGCCAACTGGAATAATTTAAATTTTTAGATAAAAAATTACTTTACATAAAAAAAACTAACTTTCAACAAACAAAAAAACTAACTTTAAAAAAAAGTTACATTTTCAAACTAATTGATGAATTTTCAACTCAGATTGTAAATATTCAAATCGAAGTGGAATTTTACACCAGAAAGACGAATTTCCGAATAAATGATTAATCTTTAACTGAAAAAGATAATTTTTTAACTAAAAATTGAATAATTAAACTTTTAGTCATAAAATGAATGTTCGTCCAAAGAGATGAATTTTTCACTTAAATTATGGAAGATTCAACTGGACTATTAGTTACATCGTCAGTTTGAATAACAAAATAATTTTAAATTTATTATTTAAAATTATTAAATTATTAAAATTATTATATTATATTATAAATTATTTAAATTTAAAATAAAATAGAAACAAATTCTAAACAAATAATAAATAAAAATTGAATAATAAATTATAATTTAATTAGAGTCGCCACCATGCACTTTGTTTAAAAAAAAAATGAAACGTTTTGGTTGAAAATGTCACCATTTTGATGCAACTTTCTTCCTTTTTTTGTTAACCAACTTTTTTTAATTAAAAATTTAACTATTTTGTTGAAAATTCGGTAAACAATGGACCTTTTTTAGTTGAAAATAAATTTTTTTCGGTTGAACTCAACTGTTTTTTTATTTAAAATTAAGAAATATAAATATAAAAAATTGTGAAAATATTAACTACTGCGTTTTTCAATGAAACTTAATTTTTTTCTTAAATTCAAAATTTAATTATTTTGTTACAAATTTCTTCTTTGTGGAAAATTTCTGAGTTTTTTTTCTTTCTGAAAATTAATCTGTGTTTTTAGTTAAAAATTCAACTATTTTGTTGAAAAATCCTTCTTTTTTCGTTCCAAATTAACTTCTTTTAACTGAAAATTTTAATATTTCAGTTTTGGTAGAAAATTATTTTTTTAGTTCAAAACAAATATTGGAATTGATAAACAAAAAATGTTACATTTTATATGTCGAATTTTTTTTTAATTTAAGATAAAAAACATTCGAATTCAAGCAGGAAAGACGAATTTTCGAATAATGGAATAGTTAAATTTTTTAACCAAAAAGGAGTTATCTAACAAAGAAAAAGAAAGAATTTTCATCTAAAAAATAATCATTTTGAATAAATAATGAAAACTTTAAATTTTCAACCAAAAAGGAGAAATTTCTAATAAAAAAATTAAGTAAAAAAAAAGGAATTTTTAACTAAAAAGGAGAAAATTTTAACAAAACAAAAAAAGAAGAAATTTTTCACGAAATGGTTGAATTTTCAACTGACGGTTATGAAAGGTTTAAAAACGTATTATATACATAGTTGAAAATAGTTTTTTTTTTTAATTTTGCTTCAAAATTTAATTCAAATGACTAATTTGTAACTAATTTAATGTCTCAATTTTTTTTCTCACCAGGAGTGGAACACAGTATGCGTTTCGTTGACTTAGTCCTGGTCGAAACTGATCCGAAAAGCGGAGAAATAATTCCGAACAAGGAGAAACAGCCAACGAAATGGGGAGACTGGCAGCAGGGTGGACGGGTTACAGACTTTTAAAAACGCACTCTCTTCTTTTTTCTTTCAATATTATAAATTTGTATTTAAAATAGAAAGAAATTATTGCTAACTACTTATTGCCTAAAAACTCTTTCCACGATTTTCTCTCCAAAATCAACCAATTACAAATCAAGCCAAAAAACTCTTTAAAACACTCAAAAGCACCCACACACACAAAATCTATCTTACAGGGCGAGAAGAAAAAGAAAAACAAGAGAGTAAATAAATCAAACAAATTCGATTCGATCTGTGTAGACAAAAGTATGCCAGAGTCCAATAAAAATCAGTTACTTCAAAGCCAAAAATAAGATAAAAAATACTTGTCATTAAAAGAAAGAAAAAACTTTTGCGCGATTTATCAGTGAGAGCAGAAAATTAATTGTAGCAATAGAAAGTAGTTATATATCTTTCTTCCCGAATAATATATCTCAGATTAAAGAGAAGATAATTTACAATGTCTCATGTATTTAGTTAACAGCTTCGATGTACATTCACTTTGAATTGATAAAAACTATCAACTTCGCTCTAAGGGGCCTATCATCTGCTTCTATGTGCAATAAAAAAAGATCTTGAAACAAATAAAAAAGAAGAAAAAGAAGTAAAAGTAAAAAGTGAAATACACTCGTAAAATATAAATACACTGGTCAGTCTTATTCGCGAACGAGAGCGCGCGAACATTTCCGTGTGAGAAAAAAGTGCGCAACCACTCCCACCAGTTGTTCTCAACTACAAAGTTTTATTGATGGCCAGGACATCGCGCATCATCATGTTCCTCAGAGTCCACAACGCGTTCACTACGTTCCCATGATTGCCAACTCCATTGCCCAACCATTCGCCGGGCAATTTCGTTACTTCCGGAATTTGCGTGTTTTCCTGGGTCGCACTCATCTGCTTGTCCCAGTTTGATATGTAACGATTCTCAACATTCAAGCCCTCGATATACCTGGAAACAGAGAAAGAGTCCATTTCATGTTTCACGTATTTTCGAAATTAATCGCTATAGCGTGGCACCAACTACTTTTTTCATCGGGTGATGCCCATTTCATATTGATCTACCTGTTTGGGCGATGCCCATTTGATCCCTGTATATAGGTTTGGGCGAAGTCCATTCCATCTCAGCCTACCTGTTTGGGCGATACCCATTTTATCTGCAGTCTATCTGTTTGGGCGATACCCATTTTATCTGCAGTCTATCTGTTTGGGCGATGCCCACTTAATATCAACCTACGTGGTTGGGCAAAGCCCATTTGATCCCTGCTCATCTGTTTGGGCGATGCCATTTGATGTCAGCCTACCTGTCTGGGCGACGCCCATGTTATTTGCAGTCTATCTGTTTGGACAAAGCCCATTTGATCCCTGCCCATCTGTTTGGGCGATGCCCACTTAATATCAATCTACCTGTTTGGGCGATGCCCACTTAATATCAATCTACCTGGTTGGGCAAAGCCCACTTAATATCAATCTACCTGTTTGGGCGATGCCCACTTAATATCAATCTACCTGTTTGGGCGATGCCCATTTTATTTGCAATCTATCTGTTTGGACAAAGCCCATTTGATCCCTGCCCACCTGTACGGGCGATGCCCACTTAATATCAATCTGCCTGTTTGGGCGATGCCCATTTTATATACAGTCCATTTGTTTGGACAAAGCCCATTTGATCCCTGTCTATCTGTTTGAGCGATGCCCACTTATTATCAGATAAGCATAGCTGTTTGGGCGATGCCCACTTTATTTGCAATTAGTTTTAAAATTCCCAAAAATTGAAGTTCAGGCTATATAACCGAGAATATGCCAGAATTTAGGAGAATTAAAAAGAATTTAAGGTTTTTAACAATATTTTTATTGTTCAGGTTATATCAACGGTTGAATATAAATTATTAATTATTTAGAATTATTTAGAAATTAATTATTTAGAAACCAAAACTAAAATAGTTTAATTTTAAGTTAGAAAAGTAAAATTTAAACAACAAAAAAAGTTTTTAGAAACGAAATTTTTGCAACTAAAAATATACATTTTCAAGCAAGAATAGAATGATTATAGCTTCAGCTAAAAAATTAATTTTAAACTGCAAAAAAACGTATTTTCGGTCAAAGAAATTAATTTTTAATGACAGTGATGAATTTTTTAGACAAAAAGATTACATTTCTGTGAAAACAAATTTCAAGAATAAATGAAATAGTTAAAGTTTTAGTTTTTTTCAACATTTAGTTGAAGTTTCACCTATAGTAGATAAGTTTTCAATTAAAAATAGAGTAATTAAATTTTTAGTCCAAAACTTAATTTTCAATAAAATCAAAGTAAATTTTTCAACGGAATAGTATAATTTTCAACGAAAATTAAATTTCTGTAAAAAAAAATAAATTTTCGGCAAAAAATGAAACAGTTACATTATCAGTTTAAAAGATTAATTTTAAGTAAGAGAAAAACTAATTTTGAATCAAAAGGATGAATTTACAACCGATAAGATGAATTTTCTTTCAAAATAGACGAATTTTTAACAAAGTGCATGAATTTTCAACCAGATGTTTTATTTTTAAAGGAATTTTCTCACAAAAGGTTAACTAAAATGATAAACAGTGTTTTATATACAAATTTTAAACTTTCAAAGGTATTAATTTATTTAAAAGGCGAATTTCAAACAAATAAGAATTTTTCACTCAAAAAATAAATAAAAGTTGATCTAAATTATTGAATCTTCAAACCAGAAGACAAATTTTCTTTACAAAAATTCAATTTGCAAACAAAAAATATGACTGTTCAACAAAAAATTAATTTTACACGAAACTAATGCATTTTCACGCAAAAAAAGGAAGTTTCAAACTAAAAAATTATTTTCTACAACAAAAAACTTTTAACCAGCAAATGTTTTAAATAAATTTTTTGAATTGTCAAGTAAAGAAGAACAATTTTTAACCAAAAAGTTGCATCATAAAAAAAATGAAATGTCTTCTATAACAGATGAAGTTTTAAATCAAAAACATAAATTTTCAAACAAACGTGTTTACGTGAAAATATAAATTTGTAAATAAGAAATAATTTTCTACCAAAAAAAAATTGAATTTTCAATCCAAAAAGACGAATTTTTAACAAAACGGATGAATTTTTAACAAAATAATTGAATTCTCTAGCAAATGGTTACATTTTTATCAAAAAATATGATTTTTACCTTCAAGCAGAAGAATTTTTTATTACAAAAAAAGTTGAGTTTTCATCCAAAAAAGATTCCAGTTAGCTCAGTAACATCAAAAATTGAATTTTTGTAAAAAAATCAGTTTCTGCGAGAAAAAAATTGAATTTTCAACTCAAAAAGACGAATTTTTTGTACCGAAAAGGATGAATTTTTAACAAAATAGTTAAATTCTTTAACAAATAGTTGTATTTTTATCCAAAAAATATCAATTTTGTACTAAAACACATGAAGATGAATTTAAGAAAATAGTATAATAGCTTAATTTCTAACCAAACAGTTGTATTTTTATAAAAAAAGAAAAAAGATTTAATTTCTGCTAAAACAGGTAAACTTTAAAATAAAAAAATAAAAAGTTTAGATAGTAATTTGACTAAAATTAATTAATTTAGGCAAAATTAAGTTTAAAAAATAGTGATATAGCTTTGCTTTTAATAGGCATTTCTTTAATTATTGTTGCAATTTGGGAAAAAGTGAGATTTGGAGAATCCATCAAGAAAAAATATAATGTATCGTGATTTATCCTTCTTAGAAATCCTATAAGATTTCTTGAAAATCCTTAAAATTCTCCGAATTTTAAAAAAAATTTTTTTCGAAATCCCTTCAAATTCTTTACAATCTTTACACTAAAAATAATGCTAATCATTTAAAACCTTTAAAATTATCTTAAATTTCCTTAAATGTCTTGAAAATCCTTCAAATCTTTGGATTTTTTCAAATCCCTTGATATCTTTTTAAATAACTTTTTAATTAATCATTCGGCATTCTTTAAAGTCACTAAAACTTATTGAGATATTTTTAAATTTTTAAATCCTTAAAAATTATTGAATTATTCTTCATTTAAAATATTTAAAAACTGACTGAAATTAATTAAAATCTCTTAAAATGCTTTAAATTTGCTTAGAATCCTTAAAATCTCTTTAAAATGTTCAAAATTTTTGGAATTTTTTAAATCCCTTGAAATATCTTAAAATTAATTAAAATCTTTTTCAATAACTTTTCAATGACTCGCTTGACATTCTTTAGTATCACCAAAACTGTCTTCAAATCTTATCAAATCTCTTGTTAATCCTTAAACATTTTGGCATGATTTTTAAATCCCGTCAAGTCCTTATAGTGATTCCATAAATTATAATTAGTACAATTAATTATAATATTTTCGTACATTAAATAGATAAGATTTTTTTAAAAACTTTTTTAAATACCGATAACAAATTCAGGGTAAATTTAGAAAACAATTCAAGTTACATTCAACAGAATTCAAATGAATTGGAAAAAATGTTAAAAAATCAACAAAAAATCGATTTATTTCCGTAAAATTTGGAATGAATTTAGAGGAATTTAAGATAAAAAGAGTAGTATTCGATAAAATTCATAAAAGTTCAATGTAAATTGAATAAAAAATTTAATTAATTTAAAGCAATTTGAAAATCAGAAGAAAAAAAAATCAAGGGAATTCAAAGAATTTGATGAAATATCTCAGAATTCCAGGTGAGGTTAACAGAATTTAGGATGTATTGTGAAAAAAAAGCTTTTAAAAAATAATAAACATTCATTGAATTAAATAGAATTGAGTAATTTTGGAAGAATTCAAGTAAATTAAAAAAATTTTTAAGGTTTTAACAGAATTAAGGATGAATTCCACAAAAAAAAACTTCAAATCTGGTAAACCTTACTATTTTCTAATCAATGAAGTGACTAAAAACGACAAAACAATTCAAGTGAAATTCAAAAGAATTGAAAAGAATTGTAAAATTTTTTTAAATAAAAAAATTCCATTACTTTTCGTAAACTTGGAATGAATTTGGAGGGAATTAGAGGAAAACGAGAAGTATTCGACGCAACTCAAAAAAATTCAAGATGAATTTATAATATTTATCAAATGAATTGATAAAAAATTAAAAATATGAAGAAAACTTTATAGAATTTTATGAAATTTTCTTTTAAATTAAAAAAATCGATTGATCTAAATAAAATTGAGTAAATTTAGAAGAATTCGAGTAAATTAAAAATTCCAAATAATTTAAAAGAATTGAGGGTTAATTAAAAAAATTTTCAAATTTCTTCAAATCTGTCAAACCCTACTAACTTCTAACCAAAGAACTGACTAAAGACTACAAACCCATTCAAGTTAAATTCAGAAGAATTCAAATGAATTAGCAAATTGACAAAAAAAATAATAAAAATTCCATTAATTTTCGGTAACTTGGATTACAATCAAATCTAAGTGAATTTAAATACAATTTAAGGGAAGGGAGAAGAATTCGATCAAATTCATTTAAAAAATCAAACTGAATTTTAAAAACAATCAAGTAAATACAAAAAAATTCAAAAACATAAAAAAATTAATTGAATTTAATAGAAAAAAATTCAAATCTTTTAAAATACCAAACATTATTTCAAACCTTTTAAAATTCCTTGAAATTTCCCAAAATTCTTGAAAACGCTAAGAAATTGAAAAGAAGAAGTAAGAATTAATTAAATAAAAATATTATTATAAAATTATGGACTGAAGATAAGGTAACGTAGGGGCCAAATCTTGAAAATTAATTTTTTCATCTTTAATATTTTTATTTCAATTTGCATAAATTAAATAAAACTTTCATTCTTACCTTAGATAAGCATCCGAGTGCAAAACTCTGCTTGGTCTTGGAGGGACTGCGATAAAAAGTGGTTCGGGTTGCTTTGTCGTCGGAAGATTATTTGTCTGTGTTGCAGCAACAGTCGTTTCTACAAAGACGATTGTTTAAAATTAAAATAAATCTTCTTTTCCTAATCATTTATCATTTAAAAAAATCTATCCGTTTTTTCCAAAATACTAAAGAACATTGCAATTCTAAAAAAAATTGATATTCTTTAGCTCATTTTAGAGATAAATTTCCCTCGAATTATTTCAACTTCTAACGAAAGTTCTTAAAATTCAAACAATGCTTACGCTCACAAAATATGTCGAAAGGATTTTAAATTAAAAATGTTATTTTAGAAAAAATAATTTTTCATCAATTATTTGAAATAAAAGAAAAAATATATATATTTTTTTCTTTTAATTTGGATGAAGAAACATCCTACAGAATCCTACAGAATTTTATCAAATTTTAGAAAAAATTCAAGTCATTTAAATAACTCAATATACATAAAAAAGTTTCAAAAACTGTTTAATAATAAAAAAAAAAAACTATCAAATAAAATACCTACTTTTATTTGATGAGCATAATCTTTATTTTATTATTTATTATCTAAACAATTTTTAATTGTTTAAAATCGGGAATTTTGAAATTTCGTAAATTAAAAAATGCGAGGAATTTTATTATTCTGAAATTTTCCAATTTGCCAATTTTTTATTTCAAATATTTTCTTTTCTGTTAGAAATTAACTTTAACAAACCAAAAAATCATCTAAACCTTCCTAAAGAATATTTTTAAAAAATTTTGGAAATCTTTTGAAATGTTTTTAAATCTTTTTCAAAAATCTTTTAAAGTAAAATTTTTTAAATAAAGATCAAAACTTCTCTATGAATTCTAAGAAAATTTTTTACACTATTGAAACCGTTCAAAAATCTAAAAAATCTTCTAATCTTTTTGTTCAAAATCTGTGCAAAATTGAAAAAAAAACTTGAAAAATTTTGAAAATTAAATATTCTCTTAATATTAATTTTTCAAAATAAAAAAATAATTTCACATTCTTCAAGCATTCTTACAAAATTTTATTTTATTTAAAAAAAAAAAATTAAAAATTTCCTAAATTCTTTTTCCACCATTTTGGCAATCTTTTTAAATGTTTTAAAATAATTTAAAATAACTTTTTTTTTTAAATAAGACATCATTAACAATTTTCCGTGCAATTTTACAAAAAAAAAAAATTCTTTTAAAGCCTTTGAAAAACAGTCAAAAAATTCCTACATTTTTTATTCAAAATCTAATAAAAATAAATCTGTTTAAAATTTCTAAATAGATTTGAAATATATTTTTCTTTTTTTTTTTAATTCTGCAAAATAAAAAAAATTACTCCAAAATTAAACTATTTATTTCTTGAGAGAAAATGATTATTGACAAGAAACATGTGTTTTTTCAACTGTATAAAATCAAAATTCAATCTAAAACCATTTGTTTTGAATAAACATTAATTTTTACTAATCAATAATTGTTTTATACTTCACAAAACTATTTCATTTAATTGTTTTTAAAACATAATTTAAAATTTTTTGTCTAAATGATTACATATTTTTGCTTTTTCAACATTTTCTTTAACAAAATGGAAAAATTTCATAAGATTTATCTTTAAAATTTGACAAAGAACATTGAAAAAATTCAATGTTTTTGGAGATAACAATAATTTAGGAGCTTTAGCTCAATTAAGCCAATTAAAATTAGCTAAATAACTTCGCTAAGAGCTGATTTTCTCTTATAATTTCTATGTTTTTTGGTATCTTGTGCAGAAAATCGAAGTTTAAAAAAGTAATAAAAGTGGATCATTTCAGCTTGGAAAAAATTGCAAATATAGTGTCAAGGGGGGGGGTGCTTCATTATTAAAAACCAAAAAACCAACTATTTTTTTGAAAACTTATTCTTTTAATTAAAAAATTTGTCTGTTTTAGTAGCCGTTTTTTTTATGAAAATGCAACTTTTTGGTTAAAAATTATTCTTCTTTGTTTGAGTATTCATCTATTTTTTTAAAAAAGATTTGGATGAATCAATTTGTTAAGAAACCATTTTTTTGCAGACTTATATTTATAGTTGAAAGTTCATCTCTTAAAAGTTTAACTATTTTGCTGAAAATTAAACTTTTGCAACAAAAAATTCTATAACTTTAAATAAGCCTGATAAAAACTTTTTTTAGAAATTTATTTGCGTTATATTTATATTTAAATTTCTTTTTTTTTTGCAATTTCTTCCTCCTGAATATTATCTTTTATAATATCAATTTTATTATTTGTTTGAACGTTTAAAAATTTTGTTAAGCATTCATCCTTTTATCGTTGAAAATTTGTCTTTTTAATTTACGAATTCAACTATTTTAGTATAGACCGTGGGCTGACAACGTAAATGGGAGCGTGACACGGATAAGGCCAATTTTCACATGAGATGTTCGTCTGATGATGAGGAACGTAAAAATGGGTGCCTGGCAGGTGTGAGTGGATGCGTTTACCTGTGGCGACATGTCAAAGGTGCGAATTTTTGGCAGTTAACTTACGTGACTCGGATAAGGTTGAAAATTGGTGTACATGTAGGGGCTGACATTAGAAATAGCACCTGCGCATTGCCAGGCACTTACCTGGATGCAAAAGTGTTGCCAGGCGGTAATAATAATAAAGTGTTGCCAGGCGGTATATAATTTTTTGATTAAATTGATATATTTGGAGAAAACATCGATTAAAGAAATACCATAACAATAAAAAGCATTTTTTATTGACAAAAAGTGATTTTTTCGAAAATTATTAAGAGACAAAAGGTACTCTATTACAGGTATACTCCAAGATGAATAAGAAGTATTTGTTCAAAATGTTAATATTTACCAAGTTATTCGAATTTTTCCTTCTTTTTCCCATTTTTTTAATCACCTGCTGTATCTTTAGCAATTTAAAAGAAGGTGTGCTCAAAATTAGTACACGAATAACGTAAGTCCTGTGCTATGAATTGGCGTCAGCCACTTTCAATTAAAACAATAAGTTACTCTGCTATAAATAATCATAATCAGTATCACGTTCTCAGCTTCTGATTATCGTAGAAAGTTGTAATAAAGATGAATATGATTATAAAAATTAAACAACAAAATCGCTTTACTTTAAAATACCTATTATT
>NC_046657.1:149998794-150022569 GCF_010883055.1 Belonocnema kinseyi
AGTATACCTGTAATAGAGTACCTTTTGTCTCTTAATAATTTTCGAAAAAATCACTTGTCAATAAAAAATGCTTTTTATTGTTATGGTATTTCTTTAATCGATATTTCCTCCAAATATATCAATTTAATCAAAAAATTATATACCAATGAAAATATGCATCTCCGGGAGTGGACCAACTTTTGTTTCAAACTTTTTCCTGTAAAATCAATTTCAAGAAATTTCACCCTGAGTTTCCGGCGACTTCGAAGCCGCCTGGCAACACTTTTGCATCCAGGTAAGTGCCTGGCAATGCGCAGGTGCTATTTCTAATGTCAGCCCCTACATGTACACCAATTTTCAACCTTATCCGAGTCACGTAAGTTAACTGCCAAAAATTCGCACCTTTGACATGTCGCCACAGGTAAACGCATCCACTCACACCTGCCAGGCACCCATTTTTACATTCCTCATCATCAGACGAACATCTCATGTGAAAATTAGCCTTATCCGTATCACGCTCCCATTTACGTTGTCAGCCCACGGTATAGTAGATATTGCATCGTTCTAAGTCTTTTTTAATTTAAAGATACAACTAATTTAGTAGAAATTATTGTTAAATATTACTTTAATATTATTTTTTATTTTTAATTGAATTTTCAAACCGAAAACGTATTTTCAATAAAAAAAGGAAGATTTAAAGAAAATTGCGCAATTTTCAAACAAATAGTTGAATTTTCATATAAGGAAGATTTTAGTTGAATTTTTAAAACTAAAATATTAATCTTAAACAAAAATTAAATTTCTTACGAAATAGTTGGATTTTCATCAAAGAAAGATGAAATTTATACTAAAATATATGTATTTTTAAAATAAAAGGATACATTTTTTGTAATAGTTGAATTTTCATTCAAAAAAGATTTCACTTACAATTAAATTAATATTTTCATATTAAATAGTTTCATATTAAACAATTTTGTTAATAAGTCATATTTCTTGGTTGAAAATTCGTCTTTTTGGATTGAAAATTCATCAGTTTGGTTGAAAACTTTTTCTTTAACTAAAAATTGAATTCTTCCATTTTCGGTTAGTCTTTTTTAGTTCAAAATTCGACAATGTGGATGAAAATTTGTCTATTTTCATTCAAAATTCAACTATTAAGTTGAAAATTCACGTATTTTTTTAAAAGAAAAATCTATTTTATTGTAGAAAATTACCTTTTTCTTTGAAAGTTTGTCTTCTTGTATCACAAATATATTTATAGTCTAAAAATGCAGCTATTCCAGTTCAATATTTATCATTTTAGTTGGAAATTCATCTTTTCTACTTCAAAATTCAACAATTTGGATGAAAATCCACGTACTTTGTTAAAAAAATCGAATTTTTAAATAGAAATTCGTCTTTTTGAGTTAAAAATTCAAGTATCTTCGTAAATAATTTTATTCTTATTTAAAAATCATATTATTTCGAAGTTGAAAGTCTTCCAAAAAATTTGTTCAGATGAAAATTTAATTATTTTGAAGAAAATATCTTTTTAATTTAAAAATTCAACTATTTTAGTAGAAAAAATGCATCTTTCTTGTATGAAAATACACCTATTTGTTTGAAAATTCAATTTTTTTTTTAAATTCGTCCTTTTTAGTTGAAAATTCAACTGCTTTGCTGAAAATTCGTTTTTGTTTATATATTTGTTTAAAAGTTTCACTATTTGGTTGAAAATGAATTTCTTTGCTAAAAATTCATAACTTGTTATTGAAAATTCCATTTTTGTAGATAAAATTCGTCTTTTGGCTGGAAGACTTAAAAATTTAGTTAAAGCTTCTTTCATTTATAACTGAAAAATCTCTATTTGTTGAAAATTCGTCTTTTGGATTAAAAATTTCTTTTATTTTTGAAAAAAAATTCTTTTTGGGTACAAAATTATATTATTTTCATAGAGAAAATCAACTAATTTGTTCAAAAGTCATATTTCAATTGTAGAAGTCATTTTTTGTTTAAAATTATTTAATAAATAAACAATTTCCCAAGCAAACGCGCGTGTTGCAATTTTTTCCTAGCCAAACATATATTTTTTATTTATTTCGAGCACTGTTCTATGAAAATCAAATAGGCATATTTGCAGTTCGCTCGTGTTATTTCTCACTTTTTTAAATATAAAATATAATAAAATTCATACAGGCCTTTTTTTCTGGCTAGATTTATCAAAAATATTTCAAAAACCAGAACTTTTTGCGGTGACTTCTTAAAACTGCAAATACACCCTCTTCTATTCGCATGACAGTATTCTATCGATATTTCTTAAAAAAAAAAAAACTTTACAAATACGAAATTTAATTACTAAATAAAATCGTGCGTTATTCTTTTTCGGACCTCACAGTCTCTATGAAAAAAAATATAGGGACCAAAGGGTACTTTTTTCGGGCTGAAAAGTGTAACCGATTCAGGATAAATTTATAAGACTTCAAAACAATTTATGTGAATTCAAAAGAATTCAAACGAATTGACAAACAGAAATTTAATATAAAAAATTCCACTTAATTTACGTAAATTTGAACTGACTTTATAAATTCAAGGTGAATAAAAAAAAATCAAATTAATTTAAAACAATTTGAAAATATGAAAAAACTTTATTGAAATCAGACTATTTCACTGAATTAAATAGAATTGAGTGAATTTAGAAGAATTCAAATGAATTAAGAATGAATTCTAAAAAATAATTTCGAATATTTAAAACCCCACTAATTTCCAACCAAAAAAATAACTAACGACTACAAAACAATACAAATTAATTGCAAATCATGTTAAATATCGAGGAAGTTTAATTTATAACAGTTAAATTTTTAGTGATTTTAGACAAGTTTCAGGAAAATCAAATAAAATTGATGAAAGTCATACACAAATCTGAATTTCAAAAGTAATCAAGTGAAGTTTGAAGTGCATTGACTAGAATTGAAAATGAATTCAGAAGAATTTAAGGGAATTTAAAAAGAATTCAGGACGAATTCCAAATTAATTGCAAGAAATATTTTTAAATCTTATAAAACTTCTTGAAGTATTTTCAAATTAATTAAATTAATAACAAATTCCCTAAAATATTTCCAATTAAAACCCTTGGATGTTTTTTTCACGGTTGGAAATTTTTTAAATTGAACATTCACAGTGAAACTATTCAATTATAAATTATTTCAAATTGAAGTGTAAAATTTTTTTTATTAAAAAATGTTATATGCAAATGCTGAATATTGTACACTGTAAAATGCAAATTAGGTACTATCACTTTTCAATTTAACAATTTTAAATCAAATACAAATAAACAGCAAAATTCAGAATTTTCTACATTTATAAATTACATGTAGAATTCAAATATTCAAATTCAATCGAAAGATTGTAAATCCACGTTACCATTTTTACTGTTCTAAATTAAACAATCAATCATTGAACTTTAAAATTCTCGAAATTATATTATTTAGAGCAATTTTAAACTAGAAACATTAAAAATTGAAAAATTAATATATTTCTAACTGAAGACTCCTAAAATTAGAATTTGAATTATTTTCATTTGAAATACTTTAAACCATTATATTTTTTATAGTTTTTTTATGCAAATTAAACATCCTTGAAAAGCTTCAAAATTTTATTTAAAAATCTTGATTGAAATTTAGGTACCTCAATTACAACAAAATTTAGATTTTTGGAGATTTCAAATAAAAAGTGTATAAACTTTTTAAGATTGGTGAGACTTCAAAAGAATAAAAACATTTTCTTAACATTACTAGGAATATTTAAGATTACTTTTCATGTTGAAAAATTAATTTAAGAAAACATTTAAAAAGAATTTTTTCTACAAATAATAAGTGTTCAATTTTTATTTATACAATAAAATTCAACAACTTCAATTAAAAATTAAATATATATATATATATATATATTTTTTTTTAAATAGAACAATTAAATTTGTAACGTTCAAAGTTTAAAAGCTCTTCGAAATTCTAGAGATTCAAAGCTTTTTATGTCAAAAAATTCTTTTAAAATTGTTTACTTATATTTGGTTTCAATTTACTCGTCTTAAATGAAAAGTGAAATATTATTAAATACTACATAATTATTCTCTTTCTTAATTAAAAAATTTCAAATTAAATGGGTATAAAAATTAAATAATTCAGAATGAAACAATATTTTTAATTTAATAAAAACAGAGTGGCCGTTTTGATCAAGAAAAAATTCCCGGTTTTTTTGCCGATTCGCAAACGTTTTTCAGTCAATAAAATTAAATAATTCCAACTCTAATGTTTAAGATTTTTCCATTAGAAGTATTAACAAATAAATTACAAATTAAAGAACACAATGCGGAAAGTCTTGAACTTTGAACATTTAAAATTCAAGTTTACAATTTTTTCCATTCAAATACTCAATAATTTACACGTAAAGATGGAAAGTACTAAAACTTTTCAACTGAACAATTTTAAACGAAATGCAGCTAAACTGCAAAATTAAAAATTTTTAACTTTTATAAATTTTAGAGTTCAAAGATTAAATTCTAAAAAAATAAATCTACCTTATCATTTTCAGTTCTCTAAATTAAAGAATCAATAAACTTAAAACTTTTCAAAATTATATTAATTTAAACAATTTTTGACTAGAAACTTTAAAATTTGAAAAATAAAATTTTTTAAACTATAAACCTCTTAAATTAGAAGTTAAATTATTATAATCTTTAGTAGTTTAAAAATCGTTGAAAAGCGCCAAAATTTTATTTCAAAATCTTGAGAAATCTAGAAGCTTTTTTAAATTTACTCAACTTTAAAATTATCTTTCAAATTTTTTTAGAACTTCTAAATATCTTTTGAAATGAATAGAATGTTCAAACAATTTTTAGAAAATCCTGTAAATTAAAAAATATATTCGTAAAATCTTCCACATTCTTTTTTAACAATTTTGGAAATCTTTCAAAATCTTTTTGAATATTCTTTTAAAATAATATTCCAAAATTAACAATTATTTTTAATTTTCCTAGGAATCTTATAAAATTTTTTTTTTATTCTTTTGAAGCCTTTCACAATTCTTAAAAGGTTTCTGACTTTTTTTTTAATCCGCGAAAATCGACATTTTGTTTTAAATTAGGTTGTGAGTATTTGCACCGAAATTACGTTATGAATAGCCGAATTTTGTCGGTACATACACTTCATTTCAAATTTTAAAGTAATTTTGAATTTCTTCAAAACTTTTAAATACCTCTCAAAATTATTTAAATTTTTTCTACAAATAATAAGTGCTTTATTGTTATTTAGGCATCAAAATTCAACAATTTTATTTACAAATTAAACATTTTTAAAAAGGTCAATCAAGCAATTCAGTTTCAAATTGATTACTTTCAAATATTTGGTTTTCAATTCATTCGTCTTACATGAACATTCAAATATTGATAAATATTAAATAATTATTATTTTTGTTTTTAATTTAAAAATTTGAATTGGAATGGATTAAAAATTCAATATTTTAAACTAAAACAATCTTTATAATTTAGTGGAAGCCTTGAATTACAAAAACATTATTATGAAGTAATGTTTAAGTCAAAAATAGTTTATAAATAAGTTTCAATTGGACGTTTGCATTTTTTCAATGACCAAGACTTTCCAATTAAAAAAAGTTTAATTTTAACGCTAAAATCAGAAAATTCTTAATTTTGAAAGGATTTAAAATCGTTTTAACAAATCCATTATTATTCTCTTTTAAAAATAATGTTTTTATATTTACAGTTCATAAACTAAAAAAGTTTTTTATTCGAAATTGTTTTAAAATCTATGTGAAATTTTTAACAATATTTTCAAATCTTGGAAATATTTTTGAAATCATTCTTTAATCTTTGATTGAGAAACCTTAGAAATTTTCTTTAAATCTTTGTGAATTTTTAAAATTAGTTTGAAATTTTAGAAGTAGAAATCTTTCTTCAATATTTGTAAAATCTTTTAAAATTTATTGAAATAATTAAAATTTTTTGTAAAATCTTTGAAATCTTTGTGAATTTTTTTTTCATATTTTTAAATCTTAGAAATGTTTGTGAAATCTTTTGAAATTTATTAACTTCTTTAAAAATGTTTGTGAAATCTTTTAAAACTTATTGAAATCATTTCAACTTTTTATTCATTTTGAATTGTTTCAAAACTTCTAAATATATCTTCAACTTACTAGAATTTTCCCTACAAATAATAGTTGCACAATATTTATTTATCGATAAAAATTCAACAATTTTACTTAAAAATCAAAATTTTTAAAGTAGAACTAAAATTATAATGTTCCAAGTTTAGTTTTTTTTTTAATATTCTATTTTAGACGAAAATAATATTTGAAATGTAATAAAAGTATTTGATTTTGAATATATTATTTTGAAGTTATTTTAAATTTGAAAATAGTTAATAAAGTTTCAATCAGGCATTTACATTTCTTTAAATAATAAGACATTCCAATTGAAACAGTTTAATTTTTAACATTGAAATCTGCAAATTATAAAATTCTGAACTGATCTCGAATCTTTTTTCAAAATCTTTCTCTAATCTTTGTGACACCTTTTAAAATTTATTAAAATAATTTAAAATTTTTGTCAAATCTGTGAAATTTGTGAATTTTTAAAAAATATTTTGAAATCTTGGAAATTTTTGTGAAATCTTTGGAAAATTATTGAAATCTTTTTAAACTTGTGTAAAATCTTTGTGAAATTTTTGAAAATATTTTGAAACCTTGGAAATAGAAATCTTTCTTTAATCTTTTTGCAATTTTTGAAAATACTTTGGAATCATTAAAAATGCTGTAAAACCTTTGAAATCTTTGTGATATTTTTAAAAATATTTTGAAATCTTTCTTAATATTTATGAAATCTTTGTGAATTTTTTAAAAATATTTAGTAATCTTGGATTTTGTTGTGAAATATTCTGAAAATTATTCAAATCTTTTAAAATTTGTGTAAAATCTTTGTGATTTTTGTTTTTAAATCTTTGTGAAATTTTTGAAAATATTTTGAAATCTTGTAAATACAAATTTTTCTTTAATCTTTATGAAATTCTTTAAAACCTTTGTGCAATTATAATGGATATCATAATTGAAAAAGATAACAATTTTTACTAATCATTTGAAAAACGGTTGAAATCAAAGTGGGACGATTTTTGTTCTCACAATTTCTAAAATTCCGGTCAAACAATAAATTTACTGCAATTTGCCGGTTCTTTGTAATTATTTTTAAAAACCTATTAAAATCGAAATAGGACAGATTTTTCTTCTAATTTTTTTTTTTTAAATTCCCAGTCAAAAAATAAATTCCCTTTGCGTAGCAGCTCTGATTATTTTTTAATTACATCTTACAAAAATTCCCGAACATTTAATATTTTTTCTCAGAGTCCCTAAGTCTTGGAAGTTTCGATCATCTCTCTTTTATTAATTTTAATTCCATTATGGGTTGCAAATAGGGTACCATAGGGACTAAATCTTGAATATAGGGTATTTTAGGGGCCTTAACTGTGAGGCCTGCTTTTCGCTATTGTAAACTAAAGTTCATAATTAAACTTTGAAATACGAAAATAAAGGATGGCTCAAGCGTATCTATATTTTACAAAAAAAAAGTAAAATTCATTCTCTACAAATTATCATTCTCAAAAAGATAGGTGTTAAGTACATATCATTTGGGCCACATTCCTTTTCCTGGGTTTTTCTTCAAAAATAATAAATCTGATTTTTTTCCAGCAAAACATATTTATTACTGTGGAAAAAACATCGGGAAAAAGATATGGCTCATAAATGATAATTATTAAAACTCAATACTCACTTCCCAATTTAAGAAAAAAAATAATAATAATAATAATAATTTGGTAGAAAACGCATGCCAATAAAAGATTTAGGGTTACCGAAAATACATATGCGCACCTTTGGGTAAGCGTAATTTATGGTTTACGCCGCGTAACTCACCGGTTTCCATCGGAGGTAACGCGGCAATTCCTTTCGACGAGGCAACAAAATTTCTGGAAAAAAACCAAAGCAGAACAAAACATGTTAGCAATTTTCAGAGTTATGAGACCATCCATAAAATACGTTGGCAATTTTTTTGCTTTTTAAACCACCTCCTTTTTTTACATCAAATAAGCAAATAAGCGTTTCTTATGCATGTAAAAGACGAGACATTTAATTCTTTATTGCCGAACAATTTCCAATGAAAGCAAAACCATAACTAAACAAATTTTTTCATTTTTCGTGAACGCAAGCAGTTTTTTTTGGAAATCTTTAGGAATACTTTTTGATAATTGAAAAGTCTTTGAAATCCTTGAAATTTTTGTAATCTTTGTAAAATCTTTGAAATCTTTGTAAATTCGTTGAAAGCTTTTGAATTACTTAAAACCTTTATGAAATCTTTTGAAATTTATTAAAATATATTTTAAAAATTTTGTAAAATCTTTGAAATCTTTGTGAAATTTTTAAAAATATTTTGAAATCTTGGACACAAAAATCTTTCTTTAATCTTTGTGACATTTTTTTAATCGTTGTGCAATTTTTGAAATCTTGGAAATGGAAGTCCACTTTCATCTTTGTGCAATCTTTTAAAATTGTTTTCAATCATTAAAAAATGTTGTAACATCTTTGTGACTTTTTTGTGAAATTTTTTTGAAATCTTGTGAAATTTTTAAAAATATTTTGAAATCTCGAAAATATTTGTGATATCTTTCTTTAATATTTGTTTGTGAAATCTTTTAAAATTTGTGTAAAATCTTTGAAATCTTTGTGAAATATTTAGAAATATTTTGAAATCTTGGACATAGAAATCTTTTGAAATGTTTTGAAATATATTTTTTTAATTGGTAAAATCTTTGAAATTTTTGTGAATTTTTTTCTGAAATTTTTTGTGCAATTTTTAAAAATATTTTGAAATCTTGAAAATATTTGTGAAATCTTTTAAAACTTGTGTAAAATTTATCTTTAATCTTTGTGAATTTTTTTTAAATCTTAGTGAAATTTTTTTAAATCTTTGTGCAATTTTTGAAAATATTTTGAAATCTTGGAAATAGAAATCTTTCTTTAAGCTTTGTGAAATCTTTTAAAATTTATTGAAATTATTTAAAAATTTTGTAAAATCTTTGAAATCTTTGTAAATTTTTTTGAAATCTTTTGTGAAAATTTTTAAAATATTTTGAAATCTTGAAAATATATGTAAAATATTTTAAAACTTGTGTAAAATCTATCTTTAATCTTTGTGAAATTTTAAAAAATATTTTGAAATCTTGAAAATATTTGTGAAATCTTTTAAAATTGTTATAAAATATTTCTTTAATCTTTGTAAAATCTTGTTAAATTTATTGAAATCATTAAAACTGTATTGAAATCATAAAAAAATTTTGTAAAATTGTTGAAATCTTTGTGAATTTTTTTGAAATCTTTTGTGAAAATTTTTAAAATATTTTGAAATCTTGAAAATATTTGTGAAATCTTTTAAAACTTATGTAAAATCTATCTTAAATCTTTGTGAAATTTTTTTAAATCTTTGTGAAATTTCTAAAAATTTATTGAAATGATTAAAAAGTTTTGTGAAATCTTTGAAATCTTTGTGATTTTTTGTTGTGAAATTTTTAGAAATATTTTTAAATATTAGAAATATTTGTGAAATCTTTTGAAATGTATTGAGATATTTTTAAATTGTTGTACAAGCTTTGAAATCTCTATGAAATCTTTTTGGAATCTTTATGAAATTTGTTTTAAAATTTTGAAATCTTGAAAATTAGAAATCTTTCTTTAATATTTGTTTGTGAAATTTTTTGAAATTTATTGAAATAATATAAAAAAATTGGTAAAATATGTAAAACCTTTTTGAATTTTTTGTGAAGTATTTTGAAATCTTAAAATTATGTGTGAAATCTTTCTTTAATCTTTGTTTGTAAAATCTTCGAAATCTTTGTGATTTTTTTTATGAAATTTTTATAAATATTTTGAAATCTTGGAAATATTTGTGAAATCTTTTAAAAATGTTGGGAAATCTTTAAAATCTCTATAAAATCGTTGGAATTTGTGTGAAATTTGTTTAAAAAATTTAAAATCTTGGAAATAGAAATCTTTCTTTAATCTTTGATTGTGAAATCTTTTGAAATTTATTAAAAACTTTTAGAATCTTTAAAAAAAATTTTAATTTTTGTGAATTTTTTGTGCCATTTTTTGAAATCTGGGAAACTTAAAAAATGTTTTAAAATCTTTAAAATATTTGTAAAATCTTTCTTTAATCTTTGTTTTTGAAATCTTTTGAAATTTATTAAAATCTTTGTTAAATCTTCATGAAATCTTTTTAAATGTTTATGAAATTTTGAAATCTTGGTAATATTTGTGAAATCCTTCTTTAATCTTTGTGACATCTTTTGCAATTTAAAATTTTTTTTTATAAAATCTTTGAAATTTATTGTGAAATTTTCCAGATTTTTTTTTAAATCTTTGTGATTTGTTTTTTAATATTTCGAAATCTTGGAAATAGAAATCTTTTTTTAATCTTCTTTTATGAAAATTTTTTTAATTTATTGAAAACTTAAAAAATGTTGGTAAAATCATTTAAATCTTTATGAAATTATTGTGCAATATTTCGAAATATTTGTGAAACCTTTTAAATTTTTGTAAAATCTTTTAAAATCCAATCAAATGTTCGAATTTTTTAACAGAAACTTTAAAATTCAATCAGATATTTGAATTTTCAAGACAAAAAGAGAAATTTTCTAGAACAGAGTTGAATTTCTACCAAAAATGTTCATTTTTAACTAAGAAAGATTAGTTTTTTTGACACAAAACATGAATTTTCAACAATTAAATAAGGCTTTTAAATTAAAAACTAAATATTTAAGAAAACAGTGGACTTTGAAAATAGGAAAAGAAGAATTTTTAATAATTATTCAATTTTAAATCCTGAAAGACAAGTTTTTTCCACCCAAAAGTTGACTTGTTAATAAAAAATATGACTTCAAAAAAAATTATTTGCATTGCCAACTAATTAATTAAATTTGCAACCATATAATCGAATTTTTAACCAAACAAAGTGAATTCTCAACCCAAACTGGTGACGTAGTTTATGGGAAGTATCGCTAGATCACTTTTTCTTTTAGGACTAAATCACTGCCGAGATGTGCGCCGCCGATTCGACTGGGGCGACGCACATCTCGCGATCTCTCCTTGTAAGAACTTTTATATTTATTACTGCTCATCAAATACACACAACTAAACACTGAGAAATACAAAAAATCACCTAAAAATTCTCAGATCAATATTCAATCGATGTAGAGGTCACGAGATGTGCGTCGCTAAATTGGCTAAGGCGACGCACATCTCGCGACATCTACGTCTCTAGGCATTTCTCTAGGAATTTCCTGGAGATTTAAGTCGATCCGGCGACGCACATCTCGCGATTTCACCTTGTAAGAACTATTATACTTCTTGCTACACAGCTAATATTTACAGATAGACGCTGAAAACCCCGAAAAATCTCCAGAAAATTCTTAGAGAAACACCTAGGGATATAAAGGTCGCCAGATGTGCGTCGCTAAATCGACTGGGACGACGCAACTCTCGCGACCTCTACATCTCTAAGTATTTCTCTAAGAATTTTCTAGAGATTTCAGTCGACTCAGCGACACACATCTCGCTATCTCTCCTTGTAAGCTCTTTTATATTTATTTCTGATCAGCAAATATTCACAACTAACCACGAAGAAATGCGAGATATCTCCTAGAAATTCACAGATATGTAGAAGTTCGCGAGATGTGCGTCGCTGGATCGACTACGGCGATGCACATCCAACAAAAATCCTTCTACAGCATTAAAAAACAACTGCATTGCTCACAAAAAAGTATAAAAGTTTATAAAAAAAAAAATACATACTTGCTTCGTTCGCCAGGTGGGATAATTCGTCCATTAGATTTAAGAATGTGAACTTCCTTAACGTGCCTCGCCAACCTTTGCACACTCGGGAATGGCGGCACAGATTTTTTCGTCCTTCCACAACCCCGCCACTGGCATTGAAATTCCGCGTCTGAAAGTACAGGAAGTGATCGAGCCTCGTTCGACTTGTCTTTCAAGCCCGCATCGGATATTCTGCGGACTTTGGACGTACCGCTGGTAGCATTGGCAAAGGTTGATTGCACGTGGCCGCTTTGCTCGGCGATTGCGTGATCGATACAGTCCGTCATGTCGTCAAATTGGAAGTCACAGTTGTCCCAGCAGCACTCATAAACGTGATCCTGAGCCGAAACTTGCACAGAACCTGCCTTTATCAGACCAGTCTCCTCATTTATTTTTATCGCCTTCTCCTCCCATGCCTGTTTCTCCATCGCCGGCAATTTTCGCCACTGAAACGAACCATCTTACCGTTACACACCACCAGATGTCTCTAATCACTATTTTTTTCTATCTCAAAACTGGCTACTCTCTTCTGTCTTACCATCATCCAACTACAATCTTCTTCACTTTCTTCTAAGTTTTCAAACAAATTTAACAATCAAGTGGAATAAAAAGTGGATAACTGCGTGAAGAATTAAGACGGAAATTTATATATTTTTAAGACGGTTGCAAATCTGGTGAAATTGCTCCGACTATTAGGAATACATGATTAATTCCTATTCTGAAATTCACTCTATTTAATGCACTGATGGATTCTATTCTGCAGATATCCTGCAAACTTAGTATCTTAAAGAAGTAAATCCTATACCAGGGTGGCCATTCGGTGGACGATTCCAAATTCCCTGTCTTTCCCAGTCAAGTTTTTCCATTTTTCCGGTGAATTAAAAGTAAAATATTCACATTTGCCACGAAACAAACAAATTTATTCATTTTAAACACCCTTTGACACAACAGAGCGAAAAATATCAAAATAACTTAATTTTTGAACAAATACTTGCAATTTCCACTAAAAAATACCGATTTTCAACAAAAATGGAAAAGTTAAACTTTCGGTTAGAAAAATTAGTTAGAATAGTTGAATTTTAAGTCAGAAAGATACATTTTCAACTAAAATTACGAATATTTAACTGAAATACTGGAATTTTCAATCACAAAAATGAATTTTCAACCAAAATGATTAATTTCTACCAAAAAGATTAATTTCTACCAAAAAAGACGAATTTTCAACTGAAGAAGATTAATTGAATTTTGAGTCAATATATTATATAATATTATGAAATATTTACCTGGTATACTAGTTACACTTTCGAAAAAAAATTCCTTTTCATCCAAAGAAAACAATTTTTCAACCCAAAAATGAATTTTTAATTAAAATTATGAATCTTTAAAAAAATAATCATTTTTAACCAGAGTTCGACTTTTAATCACGTCATTTTATTTCCAACCTCAGAGATGAATTCTCAACTAAAATGAATAATATTTAACTGGATTACTTACATTTTTAACAGAAAGGAATAATTTTTAGAAAATAATATTAAGTTGAAAAGAAAACGATACTTTTCAATATTCGACTGGAATAAGTTAAAATTTTCGGTAAAAAAAATTACATTCAACGAAAAGAAATACTTACATTTTCAAAGAAAGTGATTGAGTTTTAATTGAAATTGTAATATTTTACTAGAACCGTTGAATTTTCAACCAAGAATATTGATTTCTACCAAAAAAAAACGAATTTTCAACTAAAAAATAATTTTGAATAAGTAAAAGTTAAAATAATGTTTAGCAAAAGAGTTTAAATTTTAACCAAGTAATTCCATTTCCAAACTAAAAGATGAATTTTCAACTGAAATGATAAATATTTAATTGGAATATTTAAATTTTTAACCCACAAGAATAAGTTTTAGACAAGAAGATTAACTTTCAAAGAAAATTATGAATCTTCAACTCGAATAGTTGAAATTTTTATGAAAAAGAGGAATTGTCAAACCATAAAAATTAATTTTCTAAACAAAAAATTATATTTTCCCACAAATTACATAAATTTTCAAACAAATAGTTGAATTTTTAATTTTAAAAATGTCAGTTTTCAGCTAAATAGTGGAAATTTCATTTTTTTTTTAATATGCACGCTAAAAAAGCATGAAAAAGATTTACAATTAAAAAACAGACTTCCAAACTACCTTCCTTTTTTGGCAAAATGGACAAAAATAACAATTAAAAAGAGGGAGAAAATAAAATATTCAACGAAAAATACAATACTTAAATTTTCTCTTAATAATCTAATTTTTCAGCAAAAAACGTATTTCCCGCAAAATAGTGAAATTTTCAACTGGAATAGTTTTCAACAAAGCCTAACATTTTCAGAGATAAATTATCAAGTAAAACGATGAATCTTTAATAAAAAAAAATTAATTTGTATTCAAATCCTTACAGTTTTATCCATTTTCATTATGTAAAATATGAAGTTGTTATATGATGATAATAACAAGAAGAGGTCGCGAGATGTGCGTCGCTGATCTAGTTTGGGACTTCGAAAGGAAGCCCCAATCAAATCGGCGACACACATCTCTCGACTTCCATGCGAAGATATGCGTCGCTGATTCGATTAGAAGTACGCAGGAAAGCCCCAGTCAAATCGGCGACGCACATCTCGCGACTGCACTGTTGAGATATGCGTCGCTGATTCGGTTCGGACTTAGCAGGAAAGCCCCAGTCAAATCGGCGATGCACATCTCGCGACCTCTTCTTGTAAGTTTCGAGTTTTCTCACGTTCAGTTGTGGATTTTTCTCGGTCAATTTTAGAATATTTGAATGATTTCACATTATTTTAATGATGAAGAATTACTTTGAAATATTTCGAGAAATGTATGAACATTCAGGGCTCGGACCCAATAGAAGGCTTCGAAAAAATTGCAATACTTGTTTAAAATTACAAAGAAAGTCGGACTGGATTACCCTGTCAAACTGTGAAACTTGTCAACTTGGATTATTCTCGAATGAGAAAAATTCACAATCTAAATTAAGGCTGAAATTTAGGAATATTAATTTTGAACATTTTTAACTCGAAATTATTTTAAAAATTATTAATGCTTTTAATCGGAGACTGTATAATTTCAATATGGGATTTATTCATTTTTGAATCATTCATACTTCACAGCTAAAAATTTTCTCGGAACAGGGGAAATAAGGTCAATTTGTCACAAAAATATGGGAATAATAGGAAAATAAATTAATTTTCAACAAAATAGTTGCATTTACAACCAAATAGTTGAACTATCAATATAAAAATACAAATTTTCAACAAAAAAGTTCAATTATCAAGAAAAAAGACCGAAATTTTTTAGAAGACAGTTGAATTTTTCACAAAAAAAATTAATTTTTCACCAAAAAAGATGAATGCTCAATCCATAAGGAAAAATTTTCTATTCAAAAAGACAAATGTTCCAAAAAACTTGGGAAAAAAATTTAATTCTCAATCAAATGGTAAAATTTATTTATCCAAATAGTTGAATTTTCAAAAAAAAAGAAAAAAAAATTCTTAAGAGACAAATTTTGAACAAAATAGATTAAGTTTTATCCAAATAGTTGAATTTTTATGCCAAAAAGTATAATTTTTTATAATACAGTTACATTTTACAAACAAGACACATGAACTTTCAATCCAAAAAGGCGAATATTCAAAAGTAAAATTTACGATCAAAACAAATAACTTCGAACAAAATAGATGCATTTTGCAAACAATAATTGAATTTTTAACAAAACAGTCGCATTTTGAACCACAAATTGGTTTTTTTAAACCGAAAAAACTAGAAAAAAAAAGTTTCTTGAAAACAGGAGAAAAAGGAGAGAAATTCTTTTTTTTTTAAGCAAAGAGTAAAAAAACTGTAATTGAATTTGAAATTATTCAATTTTAAAAGTTTTGGTATTAAAATGTCAATTCTCTCTCAATTAAAATGGTAAAATTTTCTTAAGTTTGGAATTGTAACTTTAGAAATTTCATGATAATTAAAACTGAAACTTAGTTCAGCGAACTTCTGATAATTTAATAATTTGATTAAACATTAAATTGATAAATTCTCATGATAAATGAAAACACTAGTACAATTAAATAAAAATACACTAACTTCTCACAGAGCACTAACAATAATTTTACAAAGTGAAACCTAAAATTTTTAACATTTACATGCAAATCTTGTAAATTATAAAAATAGTAACATTCAATTTAATTTTTTATATGGACATTTGTAATGACTAATGAAATTAATGTTTAATTTAAATAAATTATAAAAATGTATATTTCATTTCAAGCTAGAAAATAATTTATTTTATTTAATTTTAAAACAAAAGTGAAAAATCAAGACGTTTATAAAAATTAATGTGATAAAAAATATCCATTGTTACAAATATGTCGAATATTTGGATTTACATTTCAAAAAATGGTACTTTGAAAATAAATAGATAATAAATAAAATATATAATTGTAAACAAATACTACAATTTAGAAAATGGTATTGAAATAAAATTAAAAAACATTTATTTACAGGGTGTGATTCGCGAATTTAAACGGTTTTGTGTTAGTTATTTTTTAAATAAACTAAGATTGCAATCTTCAAAAACGATGGCAAAGAATGGAATTTCTTTTCACATTTTTCATTAATAATAATCAATTCCTTTACTAACATTAATTATAAAATTTTCAAAATGACTTTAGTTTAAAATTAATCCTAAAAACAGTTCTGCCCCGGATAATAATTTTTTTATATAATATGGAAGGATAACAATAAACTTACACTTTTTCTGATTTTTTTTTACCATTCAAAAGAAATAAAAAATACATTTTCAAGGTATTTCCAAATAAACTATTCATCAATGGGGAATTAAATTCGACCATTTGGACATATTTGTCAAATAAATGTATTAATTTGTTATATTTCTATATGAAAAATTTATTTTTAAGTTCAACAGCAAGAAAAATGTAACATTTATCTGCACGATGAAAAACGAGAAATATTCCAAATCTATAACGTAACATTTTATCTAATCAAGACAGACAAATACAACGATATTTCAATTTATATTTGAAAGGAGCAAAATTAAGTGACTTTATTTTTAACAGTCAAAAAATTTTTTTTTGTACAATAAATGAAATATAACAATTTTTTTCTATATTTTTATTGCATTATTTACATTTAAACAATAGGTTTGAAAATCAAAACTTACCACAAATTGTTCAAATTTGCTGCTACTTCTTTTTAAAAACCTTAGCTTCTTTTTTTTACCTTGATCCGGTAAGATTATAAATTTCACTTCAAAAGTTGACAATAAAAAATTGTTACCACCAACAAATTTTTTGATGACAAATTGTCATCGACTACAAAAAAAAATTTCGTTAAAACTTCGTTTTTTTTTAATACATTTTTTAACTGAAAACATTAATTTTTTTCAGATAAAAAATTCAGCTATTTGGATGGAAATTTTCGTCTTTTCTGCAAACTTGGTCTTTTGTCGCAGAATATTAATAAAATCTTCTTTGTGACTTATTTACCTTTTTGGTTGAAAGTTCATTTTTTTGTGGAAAATTTAAATATTGGGTTAAAAATTCTCCTCAAAATTCAAAATTTGTTTGAAAATTCACGCATTTTGTTAAAAATCAATCTTTTTGGTAGATAATACAAATTTTGTTTGAAAATTAATTTCTTTATTTGAAATATTTTTTTAAATTTGAAAATTAATTTATTCAACTGCAAATTTAATACTCCATTTTTTTATCGAGAATTAATTTTTTTCCATAGAAGTATAATATTTTGGTTGAAAAATCATGCGTTTCTTTGAAAATTCAACCATTTTGTTGGAAATTCCTTCAAAAATTCAAAATTTAGTTGAAAATGCATATATTTTGTTAAAAAATCAATCTTTTTGTTTGAAAATAATTTTTTTTAGATTGAAATTTGTATTTTTTCAAACTTGAAAATTAATTTTCCAACTGTAAATTGAACTACTCCATTTTTTGTCGAAAATTAATTTTTTTGAGTAGAAAATTAATCTTTTTGGTTGAAAATTCATCTGTTTGTTTGAAAATTTAACTAAATTGTTGAAAATTTGTCATTTTTTGGTAGAAATTTCATCTTTTGTGTTGAAAATTTAACCATTTTTTCTGAAAATTAGCTTTTTATCTGAAAATTTAAATACTTAATGACAAATTTTTTAAAATTTATTTTCTTTAGTTGAATATGCAGCTACTTGGTTGAAATATTTCTTTTTTGTAGAAAATTCATCTATTAGGTTTCAAATTCATTTATGTGATTGACCATTTTTTGTATTAATAATTAATGTTTATAACTGTAAATTCAACTATTTCATTTTGTCGAAAATCTATCTTTTCGATAGACGTTTTAGTCTTCTTGGTTGAAAATTCATCTGTTTGTTGAAAAATTTAATTCATATATTTTGTTAGAAAATTGGTTCTTTCTTGGTAGAAAATTCATCTTTTTGATTGAAAATTTAATCTTTTTTTTTTTTCAAAAATTGCAATTTTTAAATGATTTTTTTAACTGAAAATTTAACTATTATGCGTTTGGTTTTAACATTTATCTTCGTCAGTTGAAAATGCAGCTACTTGATTGAAAATTATTGTATTTTGTTGAAACTTTGTCTTCTGTCGTAGAATATTAATAATCTTCTTGCTGACATTTACCTTTTTAGTTGAAAATTCATTTCTTTGGCGGAAAATTTAACTATTAGGTTTAAAATTCTTTTAAAAAATTTATAAAACTTGATTAAAAATCTATATAATTGGTCAAAAATCAATCTTTTTTTTTTATACAAGATTAATCTTCCGAGTTAAGCAAAAATTAATTTCTTTCACTAAATTTTTATTTGATTGAATAATTTTGACAACTGGAATTTTAACGAATCCATTTTTCGTCAAAAATTCATCTTTTTCGATAAAATTAGAATCCCTTTGGATAGAAATTCATGTGTTCGTTTGAAAATTTAACTATTTTTTTTTAATTCCTTCAAAAATTCAAAATTTAGTTGAAATTTCATATATTTTGGTAGAAAATTAATTTTGTTTGTTAATAATTAATTTATTTGCTTGACATTTTTTTTAAATTGAAAATTAAATTTTTCAACTGTAAATCTAATTACTCCATTTTTTTGTCGAAAATTAATTTTTTCGATAGAATTTTAATCTTTTTGCTTGAAAATTGAACTATTTTGTTGAAAATTTATTTATTTTGTTCGAAAAGTTGTTCTTTTTTGGTCGAAACTTTATCTTTTGGATTAAAAATTGAAACATTTTTTTTCTTAAAAAATTGCAATTTTTAAATGATTTTATTTAACTGAAAATTTACACATTACATGTTTGGTTTTAACATTTATCCTCTTCAGTTGAAAATGTAGCAACTTGGTTGTAAATTCTTTTTTAAATCCAAAAAATTCGGTTAAAAATGCATATATTTGGTCAAAAATCAATCTGTTATGGTAGAAAATAATTATTGATCTGTTTGTTTGAAAAATTAAATCTTTTGTTAAAAATTCCTTAGAAAATTCAAAATTTAGTTGAAAATGCAAGTGTTTTTGCATAAATTAATTTTTTTATGATGAAAATTCATTTCTTTGCTTGCATTTTTTTAATTGTTATTTTAATTAAAAATTAACTTTTTAAATAGTAAATTTAACTACTCCATTTTTTGTCGAAAATTAATCTTTTTTGATACAAATTTAATCCTTTTCGTTGAAAATTCATCTGTTCGTTTGAAATTTGAACTATTTTGTTGAAAATTCATCTATTTTTTACGAAAATTTGTTCTTTTTTGGTAGAAAATTCATGTTATGGTTTAAAAATTTAACGATTTTGTTGGAATATCGCTTTTTTTATAAATTTGTTGAACTGAAAATTTAACTATTGCAGGGTAGGAATTTCAATTGATTTATCTTTTTCAGTTAAAAATTCAGATAATTGGTTGAAACTTTCTGTAATTTATTGAAAACTTTGTCTCTTGTCATAGAAATTAAACTTCTTGGTGATTAATTCACCCATTTTGGTTGAAATTCATGTCTGTGAAAAATTTAACTACTAGGTTGAAAATCCATTTAAAAATCCAAAATTTAGTTTAAAATTCAATAATTTAGTTTAAAATAATTTTTTTTTTTAGGTAGAAAATTAATGTTTTTGGTTTAAAATCATTTCTTTCATTGTCATTTTTTTTATTACATATTAATATTTTTAACTGTAAATTTTATTTTTCCATTTTATGTGGAAAATTTATATTTTTTTATAGACTTTTAGTCTTCTTGGTTTAAAAATTTATGTTTTAGGTTAAAAATTTAACCATTTTGTTGAAAATTCGTTTTTTAAAAATAAGTGTTTTAACTGGAAATTTAATTATTCCATATTTGGTTTAACATTGATTTTTTTCAGTGAAAAATACAACCATTTGGTTAAAAATTTGTCTTTTTTTTGTAGAAAATTCATCATTTGGCTTGAAAATATAACCATTGATTTAAAAATTATTTAAAATATACCTTCTTCAATTGAAAATTCAGGTCTTTTGTGGTATAACATTAATAATCTTCTTGTTGAAAAATTCGCCGTCTTGATGGAAAATTAATTTCTTTGGTGGAAAATTCAACTATTAGGTTAGAAAATTCACCTATTCTAGTCAAAATCAATCATTTTCGGTAAAAAAATTAATGTTTTTTGGTTTAAAATTCATTTATTGGATTGTAATTTTGTTTTCAATTAAGAATTAATGTTTTCCACTGTCAATTCAGCTATTCCATTTTATGTCGAAAATTTAGATTTTTTGATAGATGTTTAATCTTCTTGGTTGAAGATTAGAGGCGTTGAAAATGTCCTTTTTTAACATTCATCTTTTGGTTCAAGAATACAACTATTAGATTAAAAATTAATTTTGTTCGTTTTTTAAAAATTAAGCCTTTTGGTTCAAAATTCATTTTTTAGATTCGAAATTAGTTTTTTTATTGACAATTTATTTTCTTAAATGAAAATTTAATTCTTTTCTTGAAAATTAATCTATTTTTTCGAAAATGTGTCTTTTTTTAATTTAAATTTAACTCTACACCAGTTTTGCTTTAAAATTTAGCTTCTTCATTTAAAAAATCAGCTAGTTCTTTTTTTATGGAAAACTTACTTTCTTAAGTGAGAATTTAATTATTCTGTTGAAAATTTCTCCTTTTTTTTTTAGAAAATTCATCCTTTTGGTTGAAGATTCATTGTTTTACTAAAAAATTAATTTACCTTCTTAAAAATGTAACTATTTTGTTCAAAACGTTCTTTGTTGTTGAAAATTAAATGTTTTTTAAACGAAAATTTAACTATATTATGTTTGGTTTAACATTTAGCTTCTTCATTAAAAAATTCAGCTATTTATCGTGAAAATTTCTGTCTTTTGTTAAATATCTATCTTTTTTTCGAAGAAAGTTAAGACTTTTGGTTCAAAATAAATTTTTTTTAAATGAAAATTAGTTTCTTTTTTATTGAAAATTATTATTTTGTTAAAAATTCATCTATTTTTTTGTAAATTTGTCCTGTTTTTTTTTTAGAAATTTCATCTTTTCGATTAAAAATACGACTATTAGAGTAAAAATTCATTTTTTTTTTTGGTTGAAGATTCATTGTTTGATTTAAAAATAAAGTTATTTACTTAAAAATTTAACTATTTTCTTCAAAACGTTTTTTTGTGCATTTTTTAAACTGAAAATTTAACTACACCATATTTGGTTTATCATTTAGTTTCTTCATTTTAAAAAATTCACCTTTTTGGTTGAAAATTCATGTATTATGTTAAAAATCCTTTTTTTTTTTAAAGAAAATTAAGCTTTTTGGTCGAAAATTCATTTTTTTTTATTCAAAACTTACTTTTTTTAATTAAAAACTAACGTTCTTAAGTGAGAATTTAATTATTTTCTTGGAAATGTGTCCTTTTTTTTAGAAAATTCATCTTTTGTTTTAAAAATACATATATTAGGTTAAAAATGTATTTTTTGGTTAAAAATTCATTGTTTTATTTAAAAATTAAAGTCTCTACTTTGAAATGCAACTAATTTGTTGAAAACTCCCTTTTTCTTGATAAAAAATGTATCTTCTTGAGTAAGTTTTGATTTTCAAAAATAATTATTTCAATTTAAATAACGCAATGAAATTATTGAAATATGGTAGATTTTTTAAAACTTGCTGTAAAAATAATCAAACTTTTTTTCGATATTTGATTAATAAAGTTACTTTTTCTCATGTCAAACACCAATTTTAATTCTACTGAATATGTCTGGTTTTGTTTAAATAATAAAATTTCACATTAAAAATCTTATATTTGTGTTTAATTTTGTTATGCACACAAAATGTGACATTCTTGGTCACTGCCCTTCAACTGAAACCAAATTCTTAACCCTTTGCGGCATGGTGGGAATGCCATATTCCCACCTTTTTTCATATCATTTGTTGCGATTTCCGAGTATTTTTATTGGATTTTACACAGGTTTTATTTAATTTCATGCTCGCAGGATGATAGAAAATTGAAATTTTTGTGCGAAGGATCTAAATTTTTAAAATAATTTGTTAATACTTATAAACAAAGATGAAAAAAAGCCTTTTTTGTTGACAAAATTCATTATTGAAAAAACTTTGCATTATATCCTTATCAAAATGGGTACTTAAGGGTTTTTGGGGTCGCTGAATACGAATCTGGACTCAGATTTTAAAAATTCAAAATGGCGGATCCAATATGGCAGCCGATATTGGGAATATTTTTGGATTCTATCTGAAAATTGGTATACACAGGTTTTCGGGGTCGCGGATCACGAATCCGAAATCAGACTTTGAAAATCCAAAATGACGGATCCAATATGGCGGTCAAAATAATGAAGTTTTCTGGATTTAAAAAAAAATAGTGTACAAGGATTTTTGGATTCACTGATCCCAAATCTGAATTTAGATTTTGAAAATTCAGAAAATTGGTACTAATCCATGTTTTAGGTGAGTAGGTGTATATTTTTTCAAACCTTGATATTCTAAATATTTGTCATTTTGAATACATATTCAAGATTAGCGACCGACCCCCGGCCTGTGCCAACTTTCAAAAAACAATTTAGAAATATTTTGAATTTTGGCCCGCCATTTTGAATGTTCAAAACCTAAGTTCAGATTCGTGATCAGAGATACCAAAAACCCTTGTACACCAATTTTCAAAATAAAAATTCTCAATTTTGGCCGCCATGTTGGATCCGCCATTATGAATTTTAAAAATCTGAGTTCGAATTCGTGATTAGCGACTTCAAAAAACCCCTGTATACCAATTCTAAAAAAAAAATCCAAAAATATTCCAAACTTAAGTCGCCATATTGGATCCACCATTTTGTATTTTCTAAATCTGAGTTCAGATTCGTGATCAGTGATCCCAAAAACCCCCGTATACCAATTTTCAGGAAAAAATGCCAAATGTTAGCCGCCATATTGGATCCGACATTTTGAATTTTCAAAATCTGAGTTCAGATTCGTAATCAGCGACCCCAAAAACCCCTATATACCAATTTTCATGAAAACTCGTTTCCCTGAGAAATGTATGCCGGAAAGGGTTAATCATGTGCGTGTGAATTTGGTAATTTTTTAAATTACCCAATCGGCATCGAGGAAAAGCGACAACAATGCTTTCGACATTTTCATAAAACATCTATTTTTTAGAGAAGGATAATGCTAATAGCAGTTTTTAAAAAATAAAAAGTAAAAACTAAAAAAAAAAGAGAGTAGCCAATTGATTTACTATTAGAAATAAACGAGCCTCGAAACAGGAGACGAGACTTTTATTTAAATAATTCGCACATAAAACAATAAATAGAAAAAGAGGTAAGAAAAACTGAAAATAATTTTTTTTTTTT
>NC_046657.1:150022579-150042794 GCF_010883055.1 Belonocnema kinseyi
TTAGAAGCTCGAGAAAAAAGGGGAAAAATCAAATAAATACCTCGTTACCAACAATTCTGCTAATCTCTCCAAAGGTCGAGTCAGGATTGTTTTGCGTAATCTGCGTTCGAAATTTACTCGAATACAAAATATAGCCCGTAACTAATTTCTTACCGGACGATTTCTAAAAAGAAGAAAAAAACAAATTATAAGAGGTGTTGCACAACGGGGGTAGGCAGGTAGGTAGGTAGATAGGTAGTCTTTTTCTTTGTCTTTTCTCAACGACCACTGACATCTCTATGAAAGGAAATCCCTTCTTTTAATAATAATAAACGGTGCGAAAAACAAAAAATATATGCTGGCATATTTTCTTGCGAACCAATAACAAACAAATGGAAGAAATTAAATAAAGCATAAGATCAAGAAGCTTAAAGAACAAAAAGAAAGAAAAGATAAGAAAAAAAAAACAACATAATGGACAATAAATCGGTGTTTCAAAAAGAAGAGAGTGGGTGAAATATGTGAAAAAATCTAGAAAAAAAGGTGGCCTACCTTTTTGGTAGAAACTGGCGTTTGGGTGTGTGAAAGCACCGGCTGAGCTTCTATAGATCCAACCGATGGTGGACCACCAGCATCCATGCTGTCTTCACCAACTCCTACTCCCACTCCTAATCCTACTCCCATGCTTAGCACATCTGGTTCCAGCTTCGGGATTGGTGAAGAATCCTATACCATTTAGTCTCAAGTTACCTTCGTTACACCTCCTATTTATCGTCATTGCTGCCAGTTGCATTCCTCACTTATATTTTATATCATTCAAGTGTACATTACAAAAAAATAAATAAATAAACAAAAAAAAAACAAAAAATCCCTCGTGTGTGAAACTAAATTCAATTTTCACACGTTACCTCGCTTATTTTATTTCGCCAATTTAACCCTCAAACGGTACACTGGTGCAAATTCGCACCGTCGTTTTTAAAAAGATTATAGCATTTAATCATAGACAGCTGTACTGTATTATCCCCACCACGACAAATAAGTCTGAGCCCCAAGGCTTCAGGCCCAAGTCCGGTTAGTTCCAGTTTCGTTGATCTCTCCGAGATAGAAGGACGACAAAATCGAATTGGTGCGAATCAGTACCTGTGTACCTGTTACGTGTGGCAAAGTGTTGCGAGCTGGAATTTCTGAATATTGTTCTCAAGTAAAGGAGTTTCGTTCGTTTGTCCACTGTAAGTATGTTAATGTACATTTATTTGTTATTTATCGATTTTCATTATAATTTCCAATAAATTTTGCCAAAATTTGATTTATTTTCATCAGATGCATCTAAGTAAAAAGATTTTTATGTAATTGTTGCATTACTTTCATTTTACTTCCTTCATAACTGTAAATCATGCATTTGAAAATACCCCAAACTTTGACCTACTGGGGAAAATACTAGATTCGCATTCTCGACATAAACAAAATTTTTTCATGACTGTGTATTCCTTTAACTGCCAAATCCCGCAAAGTTTAATTAATTTGAATAAGATGCGAAGAGATAACAATTTTTTTTCAAAAAAGTGATTTTTCAAAAACGCCGCTTTATTTATCAAAAATTATCATGAGGAAAATTAATGATTATCCATATTTCTATAGAACCATTAGATTCAGCAGGAAATTTCACACAAAAAACATGTGTTTAACATTTTTCTAGTCTCGAACCTCTTTTTTATATTCGAAGCTGAAAATGCAAAAGCCATATTCGCACCAGTGTACCTTTAGTAGGGGCCAGAAAGGAATGTACCGTTTGAGGGTTAAAGACAGACCTTTCACAGTCCGAATGTGATCAAATATAGGAAACAAAGGGTACTTTTTTGTCACGCTCATAGTATGAAAAATTCGGGATAAATTACACGGTAGCCACTATTTTTTAAATTCTCATCACCCACCTTTTTCGCGGTTCTCCCGGTAAATATTTGTGCTCTATAAATTAAAGAATCAATCAACTCTAAAATTTTCAAAATTATATTATTTTAAGCAATTTTAAGCTAGAAGCATTAAAAATTTAAAAATTAAATTTTCTTTAAACTGAAAACTTCTTAAATTATTTTCATCTTAAATAGTTTAAACACCCTTGAAAAATTTCAAAATCACGGAAAATCTAAAAATTGTTTTACATTTTTCAAATTTTAAATTATTTTTCCAATTTTTTCCAAGCTTCTAAAAACTTCTTAAAAAGCTTCTAATTTTTTTTTGAAATATACAAAAATGTATATTTTCTTTTAAATTAGACTGTTGCTATTTACACCGAAATTTCAGTACAAATAGCCGAATTTTGTCGATACAAATACTTCGTTAAATTATTTGAAATAATTTTTAATGTTTTAAATTAATCTTGAATCTTTTCAAAAGTTCTCAATATTTCTTAAAATTACTCCAATTATTTCTAAAAATAATAAGTGTTTAATTGTTACTTATATATAAAGAATTAATGATTTCACTTACAAATAAAAATTCTTTTGAAAATAATGATTAAAATTGTAAAATTAAGAGTTTAAAAGTTCTTCGAAATTTTAACGATTTAAGGTTTTCCATGTCAAATAATTCAGTTTCAATTTGTATACTTTTAAATACTTGGTTTTAATTAATCGTTTTAAATAAACAGTCAAATATTGCTAAATATTAAATAATTATCCTTTGTCTTAATTAAATTTTTTAAATTAATTGTGCTAAAAATGAAATATTTTAGACTGTAACAATATTTCAAATTTAATGAAATTCTTTAATTACGAATATATAATAATGAAGTTATTTTTGAGTTGAAAATAGTTTAATAGGTTTCAACCTGACGTTTACATTTTTTTTAATAACTAAGACTTTCGAATTGAAACAGTTCCATTTTTAACGGATTCAGAATCTTTTTGTCAAATCAATTACTATTCAATTTTTAATACTTAAAGTACAGATCCATTTTGAAAATATATTTTATTTACAGTTGATAAAATAAAAATGGTTCTTATCCAAAATTCTCAACTTCAAACGCTTTTATTTTTTACTTGTTTAAGTCTTCCGGACTGAATTTAAAATTTTTTTTAATTCTTTAAGTTAAAAATGTAAGCTTAAAATAAAAATCTAAAATTTTGTACGTAAAAGACTCTCGAATTAGATATTGTGAACTAAATGATACCATAATTAAAAAATATAATTAAGCTAACTACTTTTAAAAATTTTTGTAATAGAAACTTCGACAGATTTTTCTTCTCAAGATTTGTAAAATTCTAGGTCAAAACATAAATTCACCACCACTTTCCGGTTTTTTCCGGTTTAAAAAATTCCCGGTTTTTCTGTTTTCTCAGCCCAGCGGCTTTTCAGCCAACTTTTAATCTTCAAGTAAAAATATCAATTTTTAATTTGAAAAATTAGTATTATAGTTTCATTTTTAAACAGAAATTAATTTACAATTAAAAAATCCATATGTAAAAAGAAAATAAATTTTTAATAAAGTGGGCCAAGTTTTAACCAAAAAATACAATTTTTCTACAAACGAGTTTACAGTTTACTAGTTTTATTAATGATTAATCTTTAACAAACAAAAAAAGAATTTTTAACAAAGAAGCTAAACTTTTAACCCAAAACTTAAATTTTCTAACCAAATAGACGCATTTTCAAAAAATTTAATTTCTAACCAAAAGATGGATTTTTTTGCGTAAAATAGCTCAATTTTCAAAACGAAAATATAAATATTCAACAAAAAAGTTCACTTTCAACACAAAAGTTGCAGTATTAACTAAAAAAGAGGAAACTTCAACCCAAAATATTACTTTTCTACCAATAAAAACGAATTTGTAATAAAAAAAAAAAAAAATTCAACAAACAATTGAAGTCACATTTTCAACTAAAAAAATTAATTTTCAATAAAAAAAATATTAACAAAAGTAGAATAGTATATAGAATAGTCATATTGACCAAATAGAATAGTTTCATTTTTAATTAAAGAAAAGATCCAATTTTGATCAAAAGAGACAAATTTCCAAAAAAATATAGACGAATTTTTAACAAAAGAAGTAAATTTTCTACAATGAAAGAATTTCCAATCAATAGAGAAAAAAATTTCAAACAAATTGTTAAATTTTCAAGCCAAAAAGACTATTTATTGTGATTTTTAACAGATTATAAAATTAAATTAACTTATTTCGAAGTAAAAATGAACCCGAAGGAAGTTTTTATTAATTTATACATGAACTATTTACGATCTAAAAAATTTGACCTAAAAGTTAGGTTAGAATTCGTATTTCAATTTCAATCGTTTATTATTCATATTCTTTGCATAATGGGGATTAAATTTGTCGCTACATAAATTAAATAAGGTTCATTTAAGCTGATAACACACTAAAATAGTAGAATTGTTGTTTTTTAGAAAAACATTTTGGAAAAAAATGTCTTTTTTCCCTCTATAAGATGGAAATTCGATCTAAAACGCTCTGTTTTGGATAAAGATTTATTTTTAGTATTTAATCATTGTTTTAAACGTGATAAAACAATTGTAAAAACATTTTTATGTACAAATTAAAATGCATCTTTAAAATGCTACCTACTCTTTTTAGTACATGTTTTCGGCACCAGATGGCGAAATGTTTGAACCACCATTCCAAATACCTCAGAATTTTTACTGGTAGAAATCATTAATTCAGCTTCTTTAAATGCTTTTCATTTATTCAGGGTGGCTGTTTTAATCAACAAAATAAATTCCCGGTCATTTCCTGGTTTTTTCAGGGTTCGCAAACATTTTTCACGGTCAATGAAATTTAAAAAATAGAACACTAAGGTTAAACAATTTTGTACTTGACGTAATAAAAACTTAGCTGCAAATGAAAGCACTCAAAGTGGAACTGCTAAAATTTGAACTTTTAACATTGGAATTTAAAAGTTTTTGATTAAAAAATTTGGTTTTCAAATGCTCAATAATTTACGCGTATAAAAATAAAGGTACTGACATTTTTCAATATAAAAAAAAAATATATAAATCCACGTTATCATTTTCAATGCTCTTCTTCTTCTTCTTGAATTAGAAATTCAATTCTTTTCTTTTTAAATAGTTTTAAAATCCTTGGAAAGCTTAAAATTTTATTCCACAATCTTGAGAAATCTAGAAGTTGTTTAAAATTTAAAATTATTTTTGAAATTTTTTCAGAACTTCTAAATATCTGTCAAAATTAATTAAATTTTTTCTACAATTTTCAGAAAATCCTGAAAATTCTATAAAATTTCTTTACAATTTGGATGTATAAATAACAATTTAAGATTAATTATTTTCAGGCGAAATTTGAGTAATTTTAAGAGATATGTAGAAGGTTTGAAAAGATTCAAACTTAATGTAAAACTGGAAATGATAGCCTAATATAAAACAAAATGTAGATTTTCGCAGATTTTAAACAAAAAAATTAGATTCTTTTCAAGAACTGTGAAAGGCTTCAAAAGAATAAAAACATTTTCTTAAGATTGCTAGGAAAATTAAAAATAATTTTTATTTTTGAAAAATTATTTTAAGAGAATATTTAAAAAGTTTTTCATATATTTAAACAAAATTTTCAAGAATGATTCTAGAAGATTTTAAGAAAAGTTTCCAGAATTTGAATGATAACTTTTTATCTTTTTAAAACTCCTAAATATCTCTTACAATTACAAAAAAAAAAATCTACAATTTTTTATTTGTAAATTATACATCAAAATCTAAAAATTTCAATAAAAAATTAAGCATTTTTCAAATACAGCAGTTAAAATGGTAACGTTCAAAGTTTAAAGGCTCTTCGAAATTTTAACGATTCCAGGTTTTCTGTGTCAAAAAATTGAGTTCAAGATTCTTTACTTTTAAATATTTGGTTTCAATTTAATTGTCTTAAATAAAAATTCAAATATTGCTAAATATTTAATAATTAATCTTTTTTTAAATTAAAAATCTCAAATTGAGTGGGTTATAAATTGAATATTTTAGGCTGAAACAATATTTTAAATTTAATAAAATCCTTTAATTAAGAATATATTATTATGAAGTTATTTTTAAGTTGAAAATAGTTTATAAACTTTCAGTCACACGTTCACAATTGTTTAATGACTAAAAGACTTTCAAATTGAAACCGTTTAAGTTTTACGTTAAAATCTGAAAATTCTAAAATTTTAAACTGGTTTAAAATCGTTTTTGTTCACTTTTTATTACTTAAAGTACAGATAAATTAAAAAAAAAGATTTATTTATTAAATAAACATGTTTTTTATCCAAAATTTTCAACATTAAAGGCTTTTATTTTTTATTTGTTCAAATCTTTAAGAAAGCATTTACAAATTGTTTAAATTAAAAATGTAAGCTTAGAAATAAAAATTTTTAATGGAAAAATGTCAAAAAATATTTACTGTACCTATAACTATTAAAGAATACCCTTAAAGATTGAAAAAAGTAGCCTACAAGCGTGAATAAACTACCCTTTATACCCTTTTTTTATTCCACAGGCCGTATCTTACAGAAAAAATTAATTTTTCAAGCACTTTAAGAAAGTGCATTTCTTCCTTCAGTTTTTTCCCCTTTTTATTACACTTTTAAAAAGTTAAAAAAACTTGCGAGAAATAGTAAAGAATTGTTAAAATGCCAAGCAGCACTGTCCGTCATATTTCATTTTTTTAATTAATTGGCACGAGAATGATTAGTATATCTGATTGAACCTACTGAAAAATTTCAGTTGCAAGCGAAAAGTTTGCTTTTTACATTAAAATTTAAGCAGTTTTTAATAATAATTTTTCAAATTTCTTGAATAAATACGGATAATCTCTAAGTTTTCATGGTGAATCAAGAAAACCCCAACAGATGCTCAGAATATTTCTAACTTGCAAGACAATTATTTTTTTCAACCTAGATGAACGGTAATGAAATAACTTAATGTATGTAAATAAGAAAATGAAGAGAAAAAACTGACAATAACTGAAAAAAAAACAACTCAATATGCCGGCATGGGATAACGAACGTGCATCGAGCCATAACTAATACAGCCAGATACTCTCGAAAAGCATTTGTAATTTTTCATAATCAGATACGAATAAGAGCATCATAAAGTTTCCATAAATTAAATTTTTTCATTATTTTAGACATTATTTTTATCTAGTTCTCGAATTATACGATCGAAATTAAATCACTCTACGTTATTTAAAATTCAAACTAGAAAATAACTCAAAATCTAGCTACCTACTACCAAAATTTTTAACAAATAATTTTTGCAGTTTAAAAAAAAAGAATTATTTTAGAATTTTGAGAGATTTCAAAAGAATTTTAATTTATATGGAAATTTTCAACGATTTTTGTTTAATCTTAATATTAAGAGAAAATTAAAAAATATTCCCGAAATTGTCAAAAAAAAATTTGGAAGATTCTAAGGCAACTTTTTTTAATTTTGCATTGATTTTTGCAGATTTAGAATAAAAAAAATTACCAACTTTTTCAAAAATTTAAAGGGGAATTACAACAGGAGAAACTATTTTTCTTAAGATTTCTAGAAAAACTTTAAATGATTTTTATTTCTAAAACTTTACTTTAAGAAAATATTTAAAAACATTTTAAAATTTTACAAAAATTTTCTAACATAAAAAAGACTGGAAGATTCTGGGGAAATTTTTTTAATTTTTCGAATTTTTCAAGATTTCGGACAAAATTTTAGAAGCTTTTGCAAAATTTTGAAAGGTTTCAAGATTACAAAATTTTCTTTCCAGGAAAATTTTTAATTATTTTTATTCTGGAAACTTTATTTTGAGAGAAAAATGAAATATATTTGAAGATTTTGAAATAAAAACTTGAAGCTTTTTCAAGAATTTAGAAAGGTTTCAAAATTTAAAAAAATCTCAGATTCCTGGCATAATATAAAATAATTTTTTATATTGTATAAAATAATTGTAAGATAATATTTTTAAAAATTTCTAAAATTGTTAAAAAAGAATCTGGAAGATTCTGAGACAATTTTTGTAATTTTTCATAGATTTTTAAATGATTTCAAACAAAAAAATTAAAAAACGTTTGTAGAATTTTGAAAGGTTTCAATGAGGTTAAAAAAAAAATTTCTTAAGATTGCTAGGAAAGTTTTTAATAACTTTGTTTTAAATTTGTTTTAAGACAATATTTTTAAAGGCTTAAAAAGATTTTAAAGTATTTCAAACCATTTACAAAATTGCGAAAAAAGAAATTTTGAAGCTTTTCAAGGATTTTGAAAGGTTTTCCAATTTAAAAGAAATTTGTAGGATTCCTGGGAGAATTTTAAATGATTTTTTATTTTGAAAACATAATTTAAAGAAATATTTCAAAAGATAAAAAAAAAGAATCTGGAAGATTGTTAGGCACTTTTTTTCTTAATTTTTGCGGTTGCGAAAAAGTTTTTTTTTTAGAATTTAAAAAGGTTTCAGAAGATAATTGTTTTTTAAAGAATTCTATGAAATTTTTGAATAATTTTTAATTTGAAATCTCAATTTTAAGAAAAATTGAAAATTTTTTTTTGTACAATTTTCATTGTGAAAACTTTATTTTAAAAGAAAACTGAAAAAGATTTATAAAATGGTAAAAAATAATCTATAAGCATTTAAAGCTAATTTTTTATTTTGCAGGATAAAAAAAAAATAGGAATAATTTAGAAGTATCGAAAAAATCCAAAAATCGTTTACAATTTTAATACATACATTTTTTTTGAACAAAATGCATATTTTTAACGATTTTGTCATAAAATTTTGACGTTTTTTAAGAATTTCGAAAGGTTCCAAAATATAAAAAAAAATCTAAGATTCCTGGGATAATATAAAAGGATTTTTTATTTTTTTTAAATAATTTTAAGATAATATTTAAAAAGATTTTAAGATATAAAAAATTGTTAAAAAAGAATCTGGAAGATTCTAAGGCAATTTGTGTAATTTATAACAGATTTTTGAAGATTTTCAATCAAAAAATTAGAAACTTTCGTAGAATTTTGAAAGGTTTTAAAGGGATTAAACATTTTTTTAAGATTTCTAGAAAAATTTTTAATCATTTTTTTTTTTTTGAAAATGTATATTAAGGCAATATTTTAAAAGATTGTAAAACATTTTAAACGATTTAAAAATTTTTTAAATAAAAAAGTACCTTCAAGACTTTAAGTCAATTTTTTTATTTTGCAGCATTTCAAACAATTTAAAACAAAATGCAGATTTTTAAAGATTTTAAAACCGAACTTTGTAGCTTTTAAAGGATTTTGAAAGTTTTTAAAATTTTAAAAGAAGTTTGTAGGATTCCTGGGAGCATTAAAAATGATTATTTATTTTTAAAAATAATTTAAAAGAATATTTCAAAAGATAAAAAAAAAAGAATCTGAAAGATTGTGAGGCACTTTTTTTTCTTAATTTTTGCAGTTGCCAACAAATTTTTTTTTAGAATTTTGAAAGGTTTCAGAAGATAATTGTTTTTTAAAGAATTCTACGAAATTTTAAAATAATTTTTATTTTGAAATCTTAATTTTAAGAGAAAATTGAAAAATATATACAAAATTGTCAGAAAAGAATTTGGATGATACTGAGGCAACTTTGAATTTTTCGTAGATTTTTGAAGATTTTTAACAAAAAATTAGAAGCTTCTACAGAATTTTGAAAGGTTTAAAAAAATTTTCTTTCTAGGAAAATTTTTAATGAGTTTTCTTCTGAAAACTTTATTTTAAGATAAAATTTAAAAAAATTTAAAAAGGTAAAAAAGAATATATAAGCTTTTAGAACTAATTTTTTTATTTGGCATGATTTAAAAAAATGTTAGAATTTTGAAAAAAAATTCAAAAATAATTTAAAATTTTAAGATTACAATTTTTTTTAAACAAAATGGATCATTTTCAAGATTTTGACATGAAGTTTTGAAGTTTTTTTAAAAGAATTTCGAACGGTTTCAAGATATCCAAAATTGTAAAAAAATAACCTGGAAGATTCCAAAGCAATTTTTATAACTTCTCATCGATTTTTTGAAGATTTTGAACACAAAGTTAGAAATTTTTTCAGAAGAAAATATTCAATAAGCTTTCAAAATATTTGAAATACTTCTAAAATTGTTGAAAAAGTATCTGTAGAATTTTAACACAATTTCTTAATGTTACAGCGTTTTTTTTTTTTAGTTTTAAGAATAATGCGAATCACTTAGAAAGATATTTAGAAGTTAAGAAACAATTTCAAAAATAATTTAACACTTTCAATGATTCCAAAAAATTAAAAATCAAATGTAGATTTTTGAAGATTTCGACATCAAATTTTGAAGTTTTTTAAAGAGTTTAAAAGGTGTTTTTTAAAAAAGATAATACCCAGATTGCCTTAAATTTATAGGAATATTTTAGATGATTTTTTATTTTGAAAAATTAATTTTTAAAGAGAAATCGAGAACTAAAAATGGCCGAAAAACAAAATTCTCGAAATATTAAAATTAACGACTACTTAAAATACGGAAAATTCCGAAATAAAAAAAAAAATCTGTGACAGTTATATTAAATACGGAATTTGAAAATTACTGATTCTAGGCAATTAAAAAATTGTGCAAATAATAAATGAATAGTAAAATAAAAAATAGGTTCATCAAATAAAAGTGCTTTATTTTATTTTCTTATTATTTAAAACTTTTTTTTAAATTGCTTATAATTTCGAAAAAATATCTTGAAGATTTTCAAGGGCATTTATTTTAAGCTTGAAAGATTATCCAAAATTTCAGAAATACTTCTAATCAGTTTAAAAGATATTTGAAACTTTTTGAGGAGATAAAGAATATTTTAAAACTTTTAAATATTTCTGAAAAGGTATCAAATATTAGCAAATTTCCTGCAAACTTCTAATGTTCTAAATATCTTTTTCTTTTGAATTATTTTATCCCTCAAGAGTTTAAATTCAGACATTCAATTTCAATTATATAATTCGTAGAATAGTTCAAAACAATTACGAAAATAATGAAAAATTCAATCCAGATCTCACAGCATATCTATCAACTATATTTATTTATTTTTCACTAAACTCAATTTTTTTTAATTCACTCAATATTGAACCTGAAAGTAATCTCGCTGCATCGGTGTAAAAGTGACGTAAAAACCATGCAAATTCTACAAGTATAATGAGGAATAAATTTTTTTTTTTTTAAGTGGTCACTTACCATTTCAAAGGATCCGGACGCACCGAGAGGCTTGATTTGATTTTGCATTTGAGCGACTTCACTCGACACCTGCAAAGTTTTTGAAACGGTACGAGTGCTCAAAATTCATTGAAATTATTCAAAAAAAAAAAAAATAATAATATAAAAATTTTCCGAAATTGATAATTTACCTTAGCTGGATTGATAGGCTTTCGGAAGAAATAAATCTCATCGTCCGTCACAGCCGAGCTGTGATTGTATTTTCTCAGACCGTCTTGGTTCAATTTCCTCATCAAATTTTTCGTTTCATCGTACGTGGACTCGCAAATAAAAATATCGTCTTCTGGAATTTCCGTCGGGCGACCTACGAAAACGTTTTTTAAATGATTAGACTTTATGTATTAATTTTAACATTTCTTTTTTGTTTTGAACCTTTTAGGTTTATTTAGGTTAAATTAATATCAAAAATGCAAACAAACAAACTGTACTCTCCTCGAAAATTAAAAAATTTTAATCGTATAAAAAAGCTGCGTCATCTGGCAGAAAAATATCCATGAAAAATGTGCTATTCATACATGAATAATACTATTTTCACAGATTTACAATAACTGCTTTTTTCGTCTGTGAAAGTAATAAGGTTTTTTAATGATGCAAGTTTTTACGGATTTAATTCATGTTTAACTTAGAGAAACAGCGTCGACAAATTATACCGTAAGATAATTTTAAATATCTCATCGATATGGAATAGTTAAATAAATAAACGGTTCTAAAAACATAATTATTTTTTTAAATTTGTTAGTAAAGTTGCAAAATATGAAGATTTTTACGAAAATACATTCTTTAAAAAAAATAATCTGGGTACTATAATAAATTTAATTTCAAACACTTGTAATTCCTATGCTTCAATTAAAAATATTAAATTATCAACAAAATAAATTAATTTTTAACCAAATAGTTAAATTCTCAACCAAAAATTAAAAGAATTTTTAAGCAAAATTTTCATTTTTCTACCAAAAAATACCAATTTTTGACAAAAAACGTGGATAGTTCAAATAATTTCAGTTACGTTAATTTTCAAAGAAAAAAAAACGTATTTCCAAGAAATAGTTACATTTTTAAGTTAAAGATAGATTTTCACCTAAAATGATAGATATTTAACAAAAAATGGATTTTTAACATAGTAGTTAAAATTTCAATCCCTCTTTTCTTATTTTTATTAAATATTTTATATTATTATAATTTTATTAATTAGTTATTTTATATTAATAACTATTTTGGGTACAATGCTAATTTTTTTTTTTTTTTTCGTTGAAAAGTCTATTTTGAGCTGAAATTTAACTGTTTTGGTAGAAACTTCTCAAACAATTTGATTGAAAATTAATTTTTAATTAAAAATTAAAATATTTATTTTTAGAAAATTCAGCTTTAGCTTTAAAATTCCAAAATTTTGGGCGACATTTTTTGTCTTTATTAACTGAAAATTTTTGTTGGTTAAAAATGGAACTGTTTGATGTAACAATAATTTTTTTGTTGAGGATCTAACTATCTTTGTTGAAAATTAGCCTCTTTTGGTTGAATTCGAGTGTTTTCGTTTAAAAATTTTAATATATTTTTCGCTCAAACATAAACTACAAAGCTGAAAGATGACCTATTTTCTTTAAAATTAATTTTTTTTAGAGATTTTCTTGCAAAATCATCTTTTTGGATTCAATTTAAATTTTTGGATTAAATTTACATTTTTGGTTTAAAATTCAACTTACTGATTGAAAACTGATCTTTTTTGTTGAAAATTCGTCTTTTTTACAGAAAATCAATCTTCTTTGTGGAAAATTTATCTTTTTGTTTGAAAATGTAACAATTTGGTTAAAAAAAATTCACTTCTTTGGTTGAACATTCATCTTTTTGGTTTTTTCATCGGGTAGAAAATTAATCTCAATTGTCAAAAAATTACCTTTTTTTTGTTTATACCGACTATATTGTGAACGCTGATCTTTTTTCTTAAAAAATTATCTCTGTGGTTGTAATTTTAAGTATTTTCTCAAAATTGTGCATGTTCAACAAGATAGATCATTTTTTAAACAAATAGTTGAATTTCTAAATAACAAAATGAATTTTTTTACAAAAAACATCCAAGTTTTTTGTTCAATTTCCCAGTAAAGTGACCAATTTTCAACTATAATGATGAATCTTTAACTGAAATTTTAACAAAAAGATCAGTTTTCAACTAAAAAGATTAATTTGCTAACAAAAACACATGAATTTTCAACTTAAATCATACTTATATTTATACTCAAATTTTCAGTTAAAAAAAATGTATTTAAAAAAACCGACTTTTCAACCAAAGTGCTTAATTTTCAAATAAAATGATAAATCTTTAACTGAAACAGTGGAATAAAAAAACAATTGTCAACTAACACGGTAAATATTTATTTAATTTTGATTTTAGAACCATTTTAAATATTCTCTTAAATTCATTTTTTAAAATTAGAAACCATTATAAGTTCTCCCAGGAATCTTACAATTTTTTTTATTATTTTGTAACCTATCAAAATTCTCAAAAAGCTTCAAAATTTAATTATGAATTCTTCATTTTTTTAAACTTCTAAAAATATTTTTAAATGGTTTCAGTTTTTTTTTAATTCAGGATATTCAAAGAAATTGCTTTAAAATCTTCCAGATTCTTTAAAAAATTGTTGGAACTCTCTTTACACATTTCAGAATCATTACAAAAAGCTTCTAAATATTTGTTCAAATTTAAAATTATTTTCGATTTTTTTTTAGATTCAACAATTAAAGAAGAATCGCTTTAAAAAGTTCCAGATTCTTTTTCGAGATTTTGAAAATCTTGAAATGTTTAAAAATATTTTTCAATTTCCTTTAAATGTATGGTTCATTATAAAAAATCATTTTAATTTTCCATGGAATCATACAAAAATTGTGTTAACATTTTGAACATTTTTAAAATCCAAAGCTTCCAATTTTTTTCCGAAATCTTCAAAAAGCAATTTTTAATTCTTTTTTCAATTTCTAAATATCTCATAAAATGATTTCAGCCTTTTTTTTTAATTTTACAAATTTAAATAAAATTGCTTTGAACTCTTCAAGACTCTTTTTCAACAATTTTGAAAATCTTTATATTTTCAAATCATGTTTTACAACCATTTTAAATATTCCCTTTATTCATTTTTTTTTCTTTTTTCAAAATACGAAATTACTTTAAACTGCCCGTTGAATCTTAAAAATGTTATTATTAGTATTAAACTTTTCACAATCCTTAAAAAGCTTCTAAATTTTTTTTAAATCTTGCCAATTCAAAAATTACGTTTACAATTTTTTTTAAAAACGAGATTTGTTTTTGACAATTTCGAAAATCTTTTTTAATTTCCTCTTAAAATTAAGTTTTCAAAAAAAAAATCATTTTAAATTTGCCTGAATAAATAAAAAAAATTTTTTTCTCTGAGATACAAGAATATTTTCTAAAATTTTGTAATCTGGCACAATTGAAAAATTTGGCTATTATAATAATAATGAAATAAAATAATAATTTTTATAAATATCTCATATAAAAAAGGATTTAAGTTTTTTTTCAATACTGCAGATTTAAAGAAAAAAGCTTTAAAATATTTCAGAATCTTTTTCGACAATTTTGAAAATATTTTGAAATATTTTACCTTTTTAAATATACCCTTTAAATTAATTTTTTAAAATACAAAATTAATTTAAACTATCCATGGAACTTTACTCATTTTTTTTAATTATTATTTTTAAGCTTTCCAAAATCCTGAAAAAGCGTCTAAATTTTTTTTTTTAAACTTTTTTTTTAAATCCAGCAAAATTAAAAAATTCCAGATTCACTTTTGACATGCGAAATTTTTATCAATTTCCTATTAAAATTAAGTTTTTAAAGTAAAAAAAAAAAATAATTTTAAATTTGCCTAATTACCTTATGAAATTTTTTTTTAATCTCTTAGATAAATCAACATTTTATAAAATTTTGCGATCTTGTACAAATGAAAAATTTTGTTTTAGGAAATTATTTTAAATGATTGGATAGGGCACTTAGAGAGGGGGGAGGGAGAGAGGGGGGGGGGCTTTTAGGGAGAACAGTTAATGAGAGCAGGCGGGCAGTTAATGAGAGCACGGGCATTTAATAAAGTATAGTGAGCAGTTGATAAAGTAGCAGGCATTTAGAGAAGTACAGTCGGGCATTTAGGGAGGTTATTTGATGATTTTAGAAAGTTAGAGAGGTGAATCGATCTTTTTATTATATAGAACCACCTTAATTTCAATTATTAAATATGAAAAACACTTTATACATACTGCAAACGTATTCCCCATAATCCAGAACCGCACATTTTCCAACGATGGCGACAACGGGATGAGTGCCATCAACGGTGGATAAAAATAGTTCCTGTTTGTAGAAAAGTTTTGTAGGGGCATGAGGTATCTCCGACGGAGTCAAAAGCCATGGTCCTTTGAAAAGACACTTTCCTCTAAAACACAGAGTTTTTCGATTGATTAACATTTTTGTTTATTACAGCTACATAAATATCTTCCAAGATAAATTCAGATCTAATATTTATTTCAGGGTGGCCATGACTTTTCCAGGTTCTCCAGGTTTTCCAGGTATGATTTTAAGAAATTCCAGATCTACTTTTTTCTTTTAAATTCAGCCAATTATATTGAATTTTAACAAATTCAGAGTTGCTTTTTTTGTCAATAAAAAAGTTCCCGGTTATTTCCCGGTTCGCAAACATTTTTAACGGCAACGAAATTTAAAAAATCGAACACTAAAACTAATTGTTCCATTCGAGGTAATAAGAACTGAACTGGAAATTAAAGTACTCAAAGTGAAACTTTTGAATTTTCAACTTTGAAAATTGAAGTTTAAAATTGGTTTCATTCAACAATTTTGTATTTAAATGCTCAATAATTATGTAAGCTACTAACACTTTTCAACTGCACAATTTTAAATTAAATGCAGTCTAAATGCCAAATTACAAATTTTGAACTTTTATCAATTGTAGAGTTCAAAGATTCAGTTCCAAAAATGGAAATCCACGTTATAATTTTTAATGGAGACGAATTGGATAATTCTCGAATAATAAAATTCCCGGCAGTCAATAATGTTGACGAACTGAAAAATGCCCGAATAATAAAATTCCCGACAGAAAATTTGACAAATTATAAAATATCCAAATTGGAAAATTTCCGAATTGTAAGATTCCCGAATTTAAACAATTACAAGTTTTCATAAATATGTTTTATTGATTATAAATACAATGTTTTTTTTCAATTCTTTTATTTTAAATTATTGTTATTTTAAATTCAAGTAATAATTTTTGAAACTTTAGACATTAAAAATAATTATTAAAAAAATCATTATTGTATTTATAATCAATACAACATATTTATAAAAAATTGTAATTGTTTAAATTTGGGAATTTTCCAATTCGGTATTTTTATTATTCGGGATGTTTCAGTCGTGCCTTTTAATGCTTTAAATTGAAGAAACAGTCACTGAATTTAAAAATATTAAAAATTATACCATTTTAAGACATGTTAAATTCTAATTCCAGCTCAGAATTAGTTAAAAATTGAAAATTCCCTATTTAAATATACGGAATTTTAATTACTTTCGAAAAATTCCCTGTTTAAATCGAGAATTTTCATTCTTTTCAAAAAGTTTCAATTTCACCTAATTGTAAGAATTAGAACTTTTTGGAAAAATTCCCTGTTCCAATTCATAATTTAGTTTTTTTTGTAAAATACCTCGTTTCAACACAGAACAATAATTTTGTTGGAAAAATGCAATTTTCCATTGAGAATTGTTATTCTCCTGGATAAATTTCACTTCCAACTCAGAATTGGTTGAAAATTGAAAATTCCTTGTTCAAATCCGGAATTTTAATACTTTTCCAAAAATTCCCTATTCCAATTTATAATTTTAATTTTTCATATAAATAAAAATTCATTTTTTTGTGATGAAATTTCATCTTTTTCGGTTGAAATATCAAGTATAACACTTTTTTATTGAGGATTCAAGTATTTCATTATTGTTAAAAACTGTTGAAAAGTCCAATCGGTATATTTTTTGGATAAAAAACAGAACTATTTTTTTTGTTGAAAAATTGATTTTTTCCACTTAAAAATTGAACAATTTTAGTTAAAGTTTCTTCTTTCTTGGATTAAAATGCATTTATTTGATTAAAAATTAATATTTTTTATTTGCAGATTCAACTATTTTCTTTAAAAATGTTGGTTAAACCACTTTTGTTACAAATTATTTTTTTGTTGAAACTTCGTCCTTTTTGTTTAAAAATTAATTTGTCTTTTGTGATGAAATTTCATATTTTTTGGTTGAAATATCAACTATAACACTTTTTTCTTCAGGATTCAAGTATTTTGTTACAAAGTCATATTTTATTTGTAGAAAAGTTATTTTCTTTTTTAAAATAAATAAATAATTTCGAAATTTTTAATTTTTTACTTTAAAATATTGTTTTATTCCGTTAAAAAAAATACGACGTTAAAAAAGTGACAAGATTAAAATAAAAATAAATATTTGGAATAGGTTTGAACTCACTCTTTTGTTGACCAAAGAGCATCGACTTGTGCGATCTGTTGTCTGCCACCTTCAGTTGCTACATACACGAAATCTCCCGTTTTTACTCCGCCAACACACGTGTGATACTGCTCATAATATGTATTGTCTGAGTCGTCTGAATTGAAGAGTATTACATTCTGAAACAGGAGGAAAAAATTTCTATGAAATTTAGATAATATTCTAGCCAAATAAAATTCAAATTCAGTACATGAATCCGATTTCAGACCTCGGACACACTTTCCAGATCAAAAATAGTGTAAATAATGTTACAACATTTAAAAAATAGTTTCAAAGTTGTATCATAACATTGTTCAAATATTGAAAATCTTAATGTTTATTTCGTCGAAAAGTGTGACTTTTTAACAAACAAATTTAATTTCCAACCAAACAGTTTAATTTTTATCCAAGAAAGATTACATTCCTCCGAAAACAGATGAATTGAACAAAAACAACTTTAAAAAAAAAAAGAGTTACATTTTCAGTCAAAGAAGATTCTAGTTTACTTTTTCACAACAAAATAAGAATTTTAAACAATTTATAAACAAAATTGATGTCTTTTAAAAAAAATTATGAAATTTTCAACCAAATAATAAAATTTATAACTAAAAGGATAATCTTCAGAAAAAAGTTATTGCGAATGTTCAATATTCTAATCTGGAAATATTTCATTTTTAACGGTTTTTTTTTTCAATTTTAAACGCTTTGAATTAGAAATTGTATCTGGAAAATATTTCATTTTTAACGTTGTAAACTTGTCCAATTTTCGAAATTTTCTTATAATCTTAAATCCATGAAATTCGTTATACTTATATTTAAAATAAAATTATCAAACTTTATAAGCTTTAAATTAAAAATTATACAATTTCCAAACTTTTCTAATAAGTTTGTATAATTTTCTTTTCAATTTAATTTAAAAGTGTATAATTTATAACGTTTTTAATTAGAAATAATACCATTTGTAAAACTTGTACTTTAACGCTTTTTTAAAAGTGTGTAAAAGATTTTCAAGCCAAATTTTGAAAGTCTGCAATATTAAATAAATTTAGAAAAAATATAAGTAAATTAAAAAAATATTCAGAAGTTTTGAAACAATTCAAAAATAATTAAAACTTGTAATGACTTTTTAAGAATGTTGTAAAGTTTCACGAAAATAAAAAAAATTTTAGGTTCCCAGGAAAAATGAAAATGTTATTTTGAAAAATTAATTTTTATCGATTATTTAAAGATTTTTAAAAATTTTTAGAAAATTATCAAAGAAGAATCTGACAGATTTTATGGAAATTTTGTTAATTTTACAGAAAATATTTAAATAATTTTAAAGAGATTAGAAGGTTTAGAAGGTCTGACAAGATTTAAAAAAAAGTTCTTATATTCGTGTGGAAATATTTAATAATTTTTTATTTTCAAAAATGAACTTTAAGAAAAAATTAAAAAAGGTTTTTAAACATATCAAACGATTTCCTAAAATTTCTAAAGACATTAGAAGATTTTGAAAAAAAATGTTTCAAATTGGTAAGTTTAATTTAGCAGAATTTAAGAGATTCAAAATTAATTAAAATTTTTAAAGATTTCGAAACTTTTGAAGAGAATAAAAAAATGGTCTTACAATTGCTGGGAAAATCTACAAGATTATAAGTTAATTAAAAACAATTTTTAATGATATTTGAAAATTTGAAAAAAATTCGAGTCAGTAAAAAATATTTTCAAGAATTTAAGATTTTCTGACACGTCGGAAATATTCAAAAATCTTTTTTTTTCTTAAATCTTCTCACGAATGTTATGAAAATTATATTTATATAAATTTAAGAACAAACTCATAACACTTATTTTTTTGTTCTCAATTCTCAGAATTTAATTTTGACATGGATTTATTATAGTCCTTCGAAAAATAATTATTTAACAGTGACTATACAAATGTTAAAACTATTTTAGCCTCGTTATAAAGTCTATTTGACTAAAAAAATATCAAATTTCAAATTTCGTTATTTAATTGTAATAGAAAACAATATTTAAGGATTTAGCATATTTCTTGTTTGTGATATATAGATATAATAATTATATTTTTAATGATAGCATTATATTGTAAAACAGCAATATAAAAAAAATGAGTTCTTCATCACTATATTTAACAGTGTCTGAATATTCGAAATGGCGAAAAAAAATGGCTGAAAATATAAATTAACTAATGAAAGAAAACAATTCAAAAGAATGTATTGAAAAAGAAATCGAATAAATCCATTTATTTTAGTAAACTTTGAGTGAATTTAGAAGAATTTAAGGGAAATGAGAAGAATTCGATAAATTTCATTTTTTAAAATATGACAAAATTCTTCGAATTCAGTACGTTTGAAATGAGTTCAGAGAAAATAATGAGATTCTCAAAGATTTCAAGGGATTTAAAATATTTGTGGGTCCGGATGCAATAAGGGCACATAAAATTTTTTCGTGCGAAAACGAAGTCCCCTGGAGGCTTTAGAAAAAATTTTCGAATTTTAATTTTCA